>NW_024582434.1:892967-916792 GCF_018398535.1 Haplochromis burtoni
TGTTTGACAAAATGTGCTGATTTTTCACATGTGATAGCAGAACTGAGTTGGGCATGCACAGGATGAGTCACATCATTTGAAACTTAGCCCTGATTGGAGAAACTGGAAGTGTTACAACTGACCCACGTTACAACTATCCCCGGTCTCCCCTACATTAGTTCACACAGAGATTCCATTTAAAGACACAGGTGATTAAACTTCGTGCAGCCTTTGCATTGCATATAAATATACTGTAAACTTGTATGTAATGTTACCACATGGATTAGCAACAAATGGAAAGCAAGGCTGAACTTCAGGGAGAATGAATGGTGATACATGTACTTACTGATGTTAGTTCTGTATAAATTAGGGCATTTGGGCAATGATGTAACCCACATCAATAAGGTATTGACAACAAATGACACGGTCACTGATAAATGAACCCAGCCTCCTCTGTTTAGGAATGTAGGCTACGACAGGAATGAAGCTTCTAGGTAACTGAACAGAAACAGTACATGGTTAGTATCCTAACCCATCCGCTTTAAAGATGCCAAACACTGTTAAGATTCACTTTGTTACTTGCAGTAAGGGTATGTCTTACTGTCCTATGTTTCAAACAGTGGCTTAAAGAAGACCAGCTCCGTTGTCTTGATCTGATTGAACGGTGGATGGAATTAGCTAGTAGCTAGATTTCTCTTAGGAGATTAATGTTTTTTTAATCAGAATACGATTTTTTTAATACATGGCCCCTAACAGATAATTTTAATTAAACTACACTAAAAAAAATGACAAAATACAATAAAAAATACAACAAAAAACCACATCAGTTGTGCATTTGTGTATTTGGCTAATACATGAGCAAAAATCTCAAGTTAAGAATATATATAAAGAAAGCTTCTTGCTTTGGTTTCTATCATTGACAGCAGCTGAACATGTTCAGCTTTGAGTGGCATCACAGAAGACAGAAGTTTGACGACTGTAACATCAGAAAAACTCACTTTGAAACTGTCGTCGTGACCTGCTGCAGCACAGAGTGTGAGGGACGATGGAACAAAGTCTGTTTCTAACTCCTGTGCGCTAATTATTTTCACCTACAGACCAGTAATTTCTTCACAGGTCTGAGCAGTAAAAGCATAAGAAAGCATTTAAAGCGTTGAAGCATTGAGACTCTGCTGTAAAACCGTAAGCCAGCTGGATTCAACCGACTTTACAAGTCTGCACTGTGCCATTAAATTAAGTGTTGCGCTGTATACTCAAAAATATTTTGTTTTAAAGTAATTGACTCGGTCGGGAAAAAGCATGAATCATTGTCAGATTTGCTGAATTCTTGAGGTGACACACAGATATACAACATTAATAGCACCTAATCTGTATTATGTTTCATATGTTGCTGAAATTTCCCTCGATTCAACTCAAATTATACATTTGCCAGTAAAAAAAGCAACACAACAGATGTGAAGTAACTCTCATGATCCTTCTCAATCTTCATAAAGATTACAAATGGCTACATGATTTAAAAATTAGATAAAAAGCAGGAATCCATCTGTAAAGAGACATGACTTCATACAAACTGGAACGTAAGATCTACTCCAGTATTCCATATTTACTTCTGTTTGGTTCAAAACATTCAGGGGTTTAATTGGCCACGGCCGATACGGTTGCTGGGTTTAATTTCCACGTGTATGATGTCACACACTGGTAAGACCCGAGATGTGCCAGCAGTGACAACTCTGGATGACTAATCTTTTACGTGCCGCTGCCAGAAGCCGAGGGAAACAGCAGCAGTGTGCCTACCAACTTAAAACACTGCTTAGATTTTCTTGGAACTAGTGTGTTTTCGTTGAGGATTCCCATTGGATGCTTTAAATCAGAGAACTTGTCAGCAAACGTGTTTATGAGGCAGAGAAATGCTGAAGGTATTCCAGATTTAAGTTGTGCATTTCTTCTCATGGACGATGAAAATGGTTTTTATAAATCAAACTTTGTTGGCATTTTAGAATAAAACTTTTTAAAGTAAAACGAGTCCGCTCAGTCTGTCTCTAATTATTCGATACCTCTGGGGGATGAAAATGGTGGCTAATGACTTTAAAATATGTCAGCTGCAAAGACCAACAAGAGCTACAACACCACACTGGATAAAAATACAAAATACACAGAAAGGATTAAAAGAAGAAAAAATACAACCCTACTTTTAAAAAAGTCAGGACGCTCTGCAGAATACATATTAAAAACAGAATACAGTGACTTGTAGATCTCATAAATGTTTCACATTAGAATACACAATAGAACATAGAAAACATATAAATGTTTAACCTGAGGACATTTGAGCACATTTTGATTTTGATGGCAGGAAGAACATTTTGCTACCACTGTGTAGCAAGTCTGGGAACTGAGGAGACCAGCGAGTGGACTTTTGGAAGAGGAATGTTGACTCATTCTTGTCTGTTACAGGATTATATCTGCTCAGCAATCCTGGTTCTTCTTTGTCATACTTTTTTGTTTCATGATGCACCACATTTTCAATCAGTGACCTTTTTTTTGCATTCTTTCATAGATGTCTAAATTAGTCATGATACTGTGTAACCAGTTTTTCCATGAGCTTCAGACGATTTCATGAGGGTAACATGAAAATTGCACATGTTGTGCAGAACAGGAAATAGTCCTCTTGAGATTCGCACTGACAGCTGACATACTGTATGTGGTTTAGGCTGCCTTGATTGAACATGAGGAAGGTAGGAAACGTAAATGTTAGCTCCTCTGTTGTCACACTGGTTTAATCTCATATTGCACAGAATTCATATTTGAATGCTGAGAGTTTAAAGATATTTTCACCTCTGTTGGGTGAGTCCTAAATTTAGGGTCGCCAGAGCATGTTAAGCAGCTGATGCTGAGAAATCAGTATCACTGGGTATCAGACCTCATTTATTTTCTGCTAAAGGCATAAAGCAACTTTGGAGTAATGATGTGGGCAAAATTTTGAATTGGACCTGAAAATCAGTCTTAATCAAATGTGGAACTCTACAGCATCGTACATTTTAAGATGCATAATAAACCCGTTCTCTGTGTTCAACACCTGCGCAGAGAGAGTGATCCTTCACTCAGAGGACATCCGTACAAAGACTTCTCTCATAATTGATTTCCTAAAGGTGGGATTTCTCTGCCACGAGCTGTAAATTAGGATGCAAATTATCTGCAGCTGAGGTTACTGAGTGCAAAAACTCAGTCTACTCCTAAAGGGATTTTATTTTTCCACTTTGCAAAGATGAAAAAAACATGACTTTTTCACACTGTAATGCTGTCTTTAATTCATACATGAAGCAAGTACTGACATTTTAAGCGTCTGTTGATGAGTGCAGAACAGTTGCAGTAGCAGGTGGGAATGCTGTAGATACCTGACGCTCTGTGGAGCTGTAATAAATTCACTGAGACGAGAGTCTGAGAATCAGTGCGTGTGGCCTCTTTTCATGTGTACAGTTTGAATGGAAGTAATTCTCTGGGTCTTTTCAATACGCCAGCTTTGAAGCTGAACACAGTCATCAGTGATTATTTCACGTGTCATATTGGTGTCACTCTTGGCATGGCGATCTCAGTCCAGCTAAAATACCCTAACTGATAAAAATGACTTCAGATAGCATGGTGCGCATGGAAATGGTTACTGTCTGTGATGATCCCTGTACCTTTCATCTAACGCCAACAGCTGGTTAAAAAGAGAAGGATGTACTGTGCCATGTTTCGTCTGTGTGCAGGCAGGAATTGGACCCAAACGCAAACTCACTGGAAACAGGACTGAACTCAAAATGGCAGCTTTTATTGCTGAACACAAAAGTCTACAAAACCTAAACTAGGAAGAATCTAACAAAACACACACAGGGAGCCACAGGGAGAAACACACAACATGAGGGAGATCGCGACACAGAGAAACAGAGAAACAGAGAAACACAGGGCTTAAATACACTGGGAAATAACGAGGGGAATGAGAAACAAAACCAAAATGTCCATCACAGCAAAAAATAGTCAAACACAAAATGTCCATGAAAGGCACAGGGGCCCTGGAAACCATTCAAAACAAAACAGGCGGGCCAAGAACAACCATGGGTTGCAGGGAATAGAATCCAGACACATAGTTCAGGGGGCCGACCCCGGTTCCGACAGTACAGAAGCCAAGGGGAAAACACTTCAGGGGGCCGACCATGCGGACGGCAATGGCGGCAACGTGGAAACACTTCCGGGGCCGCCCTCAATAGCGATGACGTCCGGCTAGTGGCCTGGAAAGTGGCCGGCGATTCTGAGGTGCAGAACGTGGCCCGGGCGGCAGTGTGGCAGCCACAGGACCTGACGAGGCAGGACCAGACGACGGCGTGGAAGCTGCAGGTGATGGAACAGGAGGTGGCTGGACAGCTCCTCGGGCCCTCCAGCTGACAAGGCATGCGGCTGGAGCGGTTCTCCTGAAACCCCAGCTGATGAGGAAGGTTGCTGGTGGGGCTCTCCAGAACCCCCAGCGGATGAGGCAGATGGCGGCGTGGGAGCCGCGGAATGCTGGATGGGATCACTCGAGCTTCCAGCAGGGGCAGATGCAGGGCCAGAGGGTATTGGGACCCCCGGCTGAATGTTAAGCTGACCAGGTGGGTGAGTGTGTAGCTGACTAGGAGACTGAACCGCTATAGGGGCCTGAACAGCGGACTGAACTGAGGGCGACTGCACTAATGGTTCAGGTGCAAACAGAGCTGCTGCCGATGGAGCAAATGGCAACAGGAATGGGCTTGTGTTTTTTTATGCCAACTTTAGGTGCTAAAGTTGCCAACAAATATTTAATACTGTGTTAAAGCCAACTATATTCAAACATCAAGACTGATGAAACCCAATTATTTCCTTATTAAACAAAAGAAGACATCTTTCTGTTATTGCCTTATGGTTTTAATAATAATGGATTGGATTTATATAGCGCTTTTCAAGGCACCCAAAGTGCTTTACAATACCACTATTCATTCACTCTCACATTCACACACTGGTGGAGGCAGCTACAGTTGTAGCCACAGCTGCCCTGGGGCAGACTGACAGAAGCGAGGCTGCCATATCGCGCCATCGGCCCCTCTGGCCAACACCAGTAGGCAAGTAGGGTAAAGTGTCTTGCCCAAGGACACAACGACCAGGACAGAGAGCCCAGGGATCAAACCGGCGACCTTCCGGTTACAGATGCGATTCCCAACCCCCTGAGCCATGGTCGTTTTAACTTGTTTTACAGTGATACAGTCTTCAGCAGATGACATCAGCTGATTTGCTGCAGTGCATGTGAATTGCAATGAGTACAAGTCAATATATCATGTCAGGGAAAATATTCAGTGTCAGGATGTTTGTTTTAAAAGTTTTGACAGCATATTATTACTGTGGTATTAATCTTGGAACAATCTGATCTGTTTCATGAATGTATATCTGCTGTATTAAAGCTTGTGGGAACACACAGAGGATGTTGTAAATGTACAAAAAAGCATTTAAAATGGCTAGTAGTGTGGATTTTCTCTTTATACAAACACAGCATGTGACCTTTGGGGGATATTGTTGGTAGCAATTAATCACTGTCATCTTTAAGGTCGTAAAAAAGTAATTATCAGCGTGATTCTGATTTCAATTTGGCACAGATGTAGGATGGGGAGTTCCCCCATATAAGGAGTTGTCTGTGATCACCAATTGTCTCTGCGAGCCAGGAAGTATAAAAACCAATCGGTTGTAAAACCACCGTTTTTAAGAGATTGCATGAGAGTCATGGTGGGTTGGCAAAGGGAAAACGTCTCATCTTACAATAATGAGTCGAAATATTTCTGCTACAGTAAACATGAATATAAACAACATATTGAATTTGTCAGCATACATTTCACGAGTATTTCCTTAAAACTGGAGAAACTTGAGGCTGTACACAAGCTGCAGTACTTTCCATCTCTTTCTCTTCTGCTGCTCGCAGCTGCAGTAGCTGTTGAATGACTTTCGCACACAAACAGACATGCAGACAGTCGCTCACTCTCTCGCTCACACACACACATACAGGATCAGGACACCTTGAATTCCAGTTATGTTTAACAGAGATTCTTCTGCGGTGTTTTGGTTGGACAGACGGGACTTCTCTCAGGTTTTTTTTGACATTTTTGATTGATGAACTTCTTGGGATATTGGATGTCTGGTTAATTAGAAGGCTGAAATGAGCCACTGGAAAATAGTCTGTGTTGCCTTTGGTTTCCCTCCTCTCTTCTTGTGATACGAGCGCCACACATCATTCTCTTCCCCCGCTATGACTGAGCTTTCCCAACATCCAACTTATTCAGTGTGTCAAATTAAATATCAGAAATATACCCTGAAATATTACCCTAGCATATTTCCACTGAAATGGAAATTAATAGTACGAAGAAACATTCTATAAATACCTTTTTAGCCATAAGAATTGTTGGTGGTAACCATAAATGATACATACATGATATATGTTAAATATCGGAATCATTTCTTTTCTATGCAGGCTCTAATTGAATAGCTTTGCTTCCCAGAGCGCAGTTGTTCATTGTTTTATTCCTGGTGGAAAACTGAAATTTCGTAGTTATGGTCTAACCTGCCTTTATATTTCTAAAGTAATACCCTGAATCAAATGAGGAATGTAAGATTAACCTTGTTTGAACCTGGTCTAAGTTAAGACTTAACACTAGCAAACTTCATAATGATATTAGATATAAGTTCATTAGAGCTAAGTCATTGTCTTCTTTTTACAGCTCCATCTCACCCTTTCCTTTGCATCCTCTTCTGTCACACCAAACCACTGCATGTTCTCCTCACTCGCTCCTCCCTCTTTTCCTCTTACCTCTTGTAAAACTTCCCTTTTACACCTTTTGCCATTCTTCTGTCTCAAATCACCCTGGCAGTCGTCTTGTAATTACTGCCAAGTAACAGACTAATAAAAAAACAGTAATATTACTCCCCGAATCTAAAGCACTAACTACTTGGACAGGCTGTACCTTATAACAGACCACATTATTTGTCAGATAATTTCATTAAAAATGCTCCAAAAGACTCTAACTCATCTACCAGCTACATGTGCCTATTTAAGCTGTGAGAAAACTTGAGAAAGCAGTAGATTTTTCTATCTATATTTCCCCTGCCCACTGCAATTAGTGCAGCTGGTTAGCTTAAACTGTCAGATACTCTTCCTTTTCCCCCATGAAACACTACAAATGCACAGCTTGGATCACATCGTCTTCCCTTTTGCTGGAATGCAAACAGAAAACAGGCTTTGAAAAGGTATGTTGTTCTCACGGGGGCTCAGCAGTGGGCGGTTAGGCTCAGGAAGTCCTCCTTCTGTCTCTGGTCCACAAGTGCCTACCGTTATTCATCTCACCTGTCAGTGGTTCTGTTGTTGTGGTAGCTGATCGTTATAGGCTAATATCTCATTTCTTATTGTTTTCTCCACAACTACTCCCTAGAAAATAAAGGATAGAAACAACGTCACCTGTCACCATCTGGTCTATGAAATTACTGACGACAGACAGCCGTAAACCACTTGGCACCATTTTCTCTCAGCATATTATTGTATTCCCAAACCTACACCACAAGACTGAAAGATTTATGAAGTGAGACAGACTGAAAAGGATGAGTTTAGTTTTGACCTGTGCTAACATATGGAGTTTACCACAGGAGAGTTACACAACACTTTATGCATGAAGACGGGCCCAATAAAAATGCAATTTGTCACTTCAGGTTCAGCTTTATTCTAGATTTTTTATTCTGGGGAAACCTGCTGAGGTTTAACAGACTTTCGATATGAGCAGCAACGGCCGCGGCGGCTAGATGTCATTAACTCAACTACTTCCTCTGTCAGGTACATTACACTCCATTTATTTGTGTCTCATAAACGTCTAATGTGTTAACAGCCTGGCGTATTTGGTGACACCTGGACAGATACGCTTACCCAAAGAAAGCACACTTTGTCAATTAGAAGGTGCATACTGACTCTGAGCTGAAGAGAAGTCTCTCTGTTCCCTTTTTCTCACACTGGCAGAGAAAGAACAAATACCTCGGCCATGTGTTACAAATCAAATGGAAATGATGGAATTAAAATGAAATGGGGCACTGAGATAACCATTTAATTAGCGCTTGTGGTAGCGATCAGGATGAAATCCAAGAGTAAAATCGTGACTGTTGCTTGACTACTCCTTATCCAATCTGTCCTTTCAAAGGACTCATTTCACGCCTGTTATAACGCTACAGCACCTGGTGCCTTATGAGGATATGGATTTCTTATATGAAAATTTAGATTAGATTGGATTTTAGTGGTTTCCTATCCACTCAGCTTTAAGACGCCAACGCCCAAATAAAGAATGTTGACAAATTGAGAAAAATCGACTTCCTCTGACTGCACACTTCACCGGCCGGTGTTAAGTTTTTACACCCTTTGGATTTAAAGAGCCATGAAGGTATTCAGGAGTACCAGGGGACGACCTGAAGGAAAATAAAGAAATCTTTCACCTCAGCCTAAACACGGGTGCACACATAGTAGCAAAGGCACATAAACAATGTGAAGTTGGACTGATCGCACAGTTTCAATCAGGCCGCGTAGCCAAAACACAAATGTAAAGCTTTCCGGGAGTCAGGGGCAGGGCCTCCTGAAGCGGCTGAAGTGCTTAGAGTCTTGTCACATTTACAGTGTATGTTTATAATCATCACCTCCCCGACTTGATGAAAGGACAATTAACAAGATGGTGACTATCACGCTCATAATTCGGCCGACGTGTTTCTCTCTCATCAATTTCCCATTTGCCGTTTGCTCAGAGAAAGTATTTGTCTGTTTGACAACAGGAAGTGGGTTCACAGAAAAGGGCCTCCCGAGTCTGAGAGCTGCCAGACTGAAGGGTTGCAAAACTTAACCAGAACAGGATAGGAATGGATTGTATCTAACTGGATTTTATAATCTGTGACATGCCATAAACATATCACCAGTGGGGTTTTTTTTAATTAAAAGTGATAAGACCATTGTATTTTACTTCTGCTGAAAAGGCCCAGAGACTTTTTTAAAACTATTTTCAGTTTTTTTATGCTGCCAAGGCAAGCTTAGGCCAAGGAGGCTGTGATATGTGGCTCTGGTGTGTACTGGATAGTTGTTTTTATAGAATTAAACATTCAATGCAGGCAATAGGGGAATACTGTGAGTGAAATAAGCGCTTGTTTTCTTTATAAAACAATAAAGTGTTCCACTGAAGTGTTTAAAGTCAATGCCTACAGTCTGGTCAAAAGAAAGCTTTAGAAGTCATTGCAGTTCTGCAAAAAACTAAGTACACCCTTACTGCTTTGACAGGAATTAAGAGGGTTAGTAGTTAGCCGAGTGCTGCTGATCAAATGCTCTTGATTAAGTGATCATCAGCAAGTGTGAGCAGCCCTATAAAATCAGACATTTTGACTGGCCTGAAGCATTCAGGTGTGTGTCAACACAATGACACAATCTACCCATGAGTTGGCATCACAGCAAATTCAGATCATTTTCACAGAAACTGCAAAACAAAACAAAACAAGCTTGTTGGGATGGGTTGCCATAGCAGCAGAGCTTACTGTAGGTTTGCACAGCTGCATCTGTTCAAAGCACCAAACTTCAGGGAAAAATATCCTTTGGACAGACAAGACCAAAGTTGAGGTGTTTGGCCATAATGTAGAGCTCCACATTTGACAAAAAACAAACACAAACACCTTAAATTATTTAGTGGTGGAGGGCTGATGATTTGGGGTTGTTTTCAAGCCACAGGATCTGGTCAAGTTCACATCTGATAACTAAATGTTGACCTAAATTGGGTCATGTGACAGGACAATGAACCTAAGCACAGCAACAAACCAAAAACAGAATGGCTGAAAAAGAAAAGAATAAGGAGCTCCTTTTCCATTAGTACCTACTCGGTTCGCCACAGTTTTCAGGGTTTAGGTCATAGTACCGAGTACCAGGTACTTTTTTAGTAGCTGCTTGCCCGGGATTCCAAGCGATCTGAATGTGACTTCATCAGACTTGGCTGGTCAGTAGCATCACTCGATGAGTTCACAGGAAATGGCTACAAAAAGCAACACCGTGTTACTCGAGTTTGATGAAAAGCCACAGATCCCAAGCAGTAGGTATATTCTTGCCTCAACGTCCACCTTTTTTGTAGCATTCTTGTCGCTATTAATTGCGTCGCAGGACACTCGGACGTACCATAAGAGAGTTCAGAAACCCAATGAACCAAAGTAATAATATGAAAAAGAGAGGGCCAAAATTCCTCCCCACTGAGGTGAGAGGATTAATAAAGTCACACTGCGGTGGATGTAGTGCCAAGGGTAGAGCAGTTCATTTGTTTATTTGAAAGGTTGGTGGTTCGATCCCTGCTTGTTCTAGTCTACATGTTTCCTTGGGCAGAGATACTGAACCCCAAGTTGCTCTCAGCTGCTCTCTCATCAGAGTGTGAATGTGTGTGACTGTTAAATAGAAAGCACTTGGTTTCAAAAAGCATAAAAAAGTTCCTGTCAGAACAGGTGAACAACGGATGCTCTACAAAATGCTTTGATTGCTTTTGAGTAGAAAAACATGGTGGAAAAAACAGGGCATTTGCCATGATACAAAAAATAATTACTTGATGTCACTACTTACTTGATGATATCACTGTGAAAGGTGGTTCTATCAGCTATTTAATCATGGAGTGTACCGAAAGTATTTTTTATATGACTGTATTAGTGAATAAGCTTATCCTGTTAGCAAATGGACTAAGCAAATGTATTAACAAACTCAATAAATAATGTTAAATGTAATTTTGAGAGCTTTGTTCTCAAGAAGATTTATTAAATGATGTACAAAGGGATGGAAAAAGAACTGCTGTACCCACAATCTTAAATTAACACAGCAATGCTACTAATTGGTGTAGGTCACTGTGACCATGGAAATGTTTAAACCGCCAAGGTCAGGTCACGTGGCACATGAACACGAAAAGGATTAAATTCAAGAGGATTGGAAGTCATTTAATGTGGATTCTGGGATTCATTCTTGGGTTAGTAGTTTCTTCACCATTCAAGGTAAATATGAAAACAAAAAAGCATCTTTATAATCCAACATCTATAAAACACCTTGCACTGGATATAAGTAAAACTTCAAAAAACGCAAAACATAACTAATACACACACACGCACTACAGCATATACTGTTTCCATCTTCAGTCCCGTCTTTTCAAGTTTTCACTGGGTCAGGTTGATTTATTGGGCCCACATTGGTCCTTAATTGGATACTTAATAAGCCATCTCTACATCTGCCAATTCTTAAATAAGGGCAGGGATGTGTTTAAGTTTCCCTGATTCTATATATCTGTAAACTCTAAAATAACCTCATCAGTCTGGCTTTCATTAGAAAGTTTAAATGTCCCACCCATGACAGTTTTAAAGCTCTTATAGAGGACAGGAATACAATCCAGTATTTCAGATTTTTAAAAAAAAAAGGAATGGAAATAGACAGTGATATTCATGCATCTCAACCTTCAAGTTGTGTAGTGCAACACCAAGTTAAGCTTTGTGTTTTACAACAGATGAAGAAATATGCATTTGTTGAGCAACTTTGTAACAACACAGTCAGGAAGTGTTCAACAATCCTGGGAAGTCAGTAACCCCAATAAATTTTCACTCTGACCTTCCTGACCACGGAAAACCTCAGAATGTCGTCCTGGGAGGCTGAATGAGAGGCACTGGTGAGTTTTTAACCACATTATATCATGTCAGTGTCACCGAAAAAAATTAGGTTCATGATTTTTTTTAAAAAACTGTAAAAATAAGACATTGAATTTATTCTCTTAAGAATAATTCTGGCTTTTAGCAGTATTTCACGTATTCACTGTTCATGCTCAGTGAAATATATTTGTATTTTTAACACAAATATGTTCGTAAAAGTCGCATTTCATCTGTCAGTTTGCTAGCCTTCAATAAAATGAAACATCTGTGTGATTATAACTGCTAACAAATGCACACATATTTTCCCTTAGAAATAGCAGTGCAGTATATGCTCTTTATTAAATATCTTTATGTCTTTTTTGCATTTACTTGAGCACTGACAGTAGTGAGAGGGATTTTGTAGTTAACAGCTTTTCTCCACAAGAGTTCTTCATCACAAATACATGAAGTATTTTTTGGAAAAGAGTCTATGGAGTCTGACCTTGATTAAGTTTTGGCCGTTTTATCTCCATTCCTTTATTAAGTGGATCGGGTATCAGACACAAGACTTCACATATAGGCAGTGATTTTTTTTCCTTTTTCTGTTTTTAATTGTGATCTTGTTTTTTGGATGAATTTATGTTTCTGCAGCAAGTTGCTCTCAGACCATGTCCACAGTTAACTGCAGGAATTTGGATGCAGATCTTTTCCTCAACCTTTTGGCCCTTTATCTGGACTAGAAAGGCATTTTTCTGTCATGAAAACTAAACAAACTCTACAGTGTGGTGAGCTTTGTAGGATTCTGTCATAGAGAAGAAGAGGAAGGAGACAAAATGACTTCTGATTGTTCTGTGATGAAGCCACAACACAGCTGTCTGTCACTGAAATTATTGTTGTATGTTGCAATAAACAATGTTTTCTAAATGGAAGGAAGCTGAAGCAGAAAGGAAACGGTATACCATTTCTTCTCCTGCATTTCTTCAGTGGCTCATTGCCCGTGTAGATGAAGGTATTTGTAGAAATGTCCGGTGTGGATGCACGAAAAAGGCATTTCGGCTCGGTGCAATCTGCTCTATAAACTAGGATTAAACTTCCATGCCAGTGCCACAGACAGACTGTGATGTGGTACTGAGCTGAAACATCCGAACTGCATCTCTAGTTAATAAAAATCAGACGCGCAGAAGATATTCAACAGCAAAGTCACCAGTAATTGTTAAACTTGAACTGTTCATTCGCAGAATGTCATTTTAACGTGGAAAATGTGTCAGGTTGTGGAAGGTTGTGTCATTCTTGGCTTTGTGGTGAACTTGATTCTGTCTGGCAAATATTTTGCAGAAGTATAACTCTGTTTGAAATTGCTTCCGCTGTCGAAAAGCTGTGTGCCGCGAGGCCAGCCAGGACTTTATTTCCTGCTATTGACTGCTAGCCTCTTGTTTTTACCTGCTCAAACAATAACTTGGCACAAAGCCTTTGAGCAGGAGACGTCAACATGTGCAATGGCACAAGTCTGTGTGAGATGAAGGGCCGTCAGTGCAGTTTTACCCAATACACTGAACAAGTGGATTGTAGTGAGTAGATGACTGATATCTGAAAGAGGCTGATGAGGTCAAGCCTGTGAACTTTGAAAATAAATGGGCAGTATTATCCCTCATATCAGCAACAAGCGGGGATCACATGAGCAGAGCTCTTTTCACCTCATTTCTCCAATTTCTAGCAGCAGAGGAGTGTGGTTTTACTGGGCAGCGCCCAGGTGTAAATGTGTGCAACGTCTGTATGAATGTGAAGCAGGGTGTTGCTGGAAAAGAGCTGCAACACTCAGCAATCCTTTGCTGGATGAACACAGGCACAAAGCTGGAAGGCAGTCAGAAGTCAAAGAACAAACCAGAGAGCACAGAGACCTTCTCCAAAGCTGCAGCTTCCATAAAACTTTGTTTGTTTACTGTTTGTCTTCTGTGCTTGATTTTCCGATGTAAACACAGTGCTGGTTAGATAGCAACGTGGAAGGCTTGGATGCCTACCTTTTTCATCAGCACATAAATATAACACTGTGGCGAAGCAACAAACAAAAAGATAATGACCTGGAATCCCGAACAGCACCAAAAGTTAATCAAGGAAGCTGCCCACTGTACTTCAACTGAGGCTTTGACTATGAGCTAAAATTCAGTATTGCATGCTCTTATGTGAAAATATCCCAGTTATTGCAAAGAGAATGACAGTTTTAGAGCAATATATATTTCAGCATCAGAAAGGTCAAATTCCTGGAAATACATCTACTATTTGTGTCTATATAAAACAGTTTTATATGCATGCTTGTCAGCTTAAATGATGCATCCTAAATGAGATTGACATCTTCTTAGAATTTATCTGGTAAAAGTGTCAGATTAGCAATTAGCAAAAGCTGGATGTGCTGTCAAGACATCAAGATATCATAACCAAGACATCATCCACGGATCTGTGAAGTCCCCTTTTAAAGCCTTGACTTACTAAAGTAAGGTTTCTTGTTTGAGAAATCCAATCATAGACACTTGTCAATAATATTGTAGCCAATGTCTAAAAACATTACTAAAATATTTACTGTGGTATTAAATCAAGTGATCATTCGCAAGAAGTAGTCACCAGCTACTGGTAACTACTGGTTGCACCGCCTTAAAACCACCATTACAAACAAGGCAGTTTTCTGGTTGGCAGCACAGTGGTGTGCAGCAATAGGAGCCTGAGTTTGAATCCAGCTGGGGCCCTGTGTGGACTTTACATGTTGTCCCTGTGCCTGTGTGGGTTCTCTCTGGGTACCTTGGCTTCCTTAACTGGTGAATATGAGCATGAATGTCTCTGTCTCTCTCCACATCACCCTGCAACAAACTAGCAATATGTCAAAGGTGTCTTTTGTCTTGTGACAGCTGGGATAGGCTTTAGCCTTCATGCAACCCTGAACTGGATTACCAGCTAAAAAATGGATGGATGGAGTTTTAAGGTGCTTCTACATTGATTTTACCTCCATCTTTTATATTCTGTCTATAATTTGTCTCCTTGCATACACCCTGTTGTTATGCGACTAAAGCCGGGACTTATCAGCAAATGAGACTCAGTCATCCACAGTAAAATGCTGGCAGCTCTATTTTAGCCCACGCCAACAGTTTGGCCTCATTTCTCCTTAAACCGCTGCTCGTGAGACCAGTGCTGGACAGCCTTCTTTTGACAGGACTTTGATTGTCTGCAAATATAATATGTGTGGTGAAGTTGCTTTTCAGTCCCCTATAGTAACACATCTTCATATATTCGTTGTCTGTTTGGAAGCAAGATAGACGTGACTGCTGTGAAAAAACACAAAATTGAATAATAATAATAAATAATAGATAATAATAATAATAATAATAATATAATATAATATATATATTAATTATATATATATTATATATATATATATATATATATATATATATAATATATATATAATATATATATATATATTATATGAACCCTACTGTGAGTAAGATTTATTATTGCAAAAGATGCCGTTTCAGCAAAAAGGAAGCTTAAAGAATTGCTTGACAGCTGGCAATCTGTACATTTAGCATCTATGACAAGATGTCTTCAGAAGTGAACCAGAACATAATTGAATATGTTCTTATTTTGGCATTAATCTGTGAGTTTAAACACTTTCGAAACGATTTAGTGTGTCACACTCGAGCGAAAATGTCCAATGGAGAATTAGTATGCTTCTGGAAGAGCCATAAACACTGATGCAGGTCAGAACCCTGTGAGACAAAGCTCAGTTTGCAAATCTCTCCTGCCAAATAAACACTCATCCATCAATAACAAGTTTGAGTTCAGGTTTGCAAAAGGAGCACAATTAGAATATTTACTGCTTTGATGTCACATGTGCAGAATAAACAAGAAGCAACATAAGGTAAACTACACACAGAGCAGCAATAACCTTTGCATTCAAGTTTTGGCATTCAGTCTAAGCATTAGCAGGAAGGTCCAGAAAACGTTGCCAATGCAGAGTGTAGCTGCCAGTCATGTTTCTGTTCTTAATAAATATTTTTTGCCATTTTCCTATGGGAACCATCTGCAGCTTGCATCATGTGAGTATCCAGAGTAGCAACGCTCTGGCACGGTAAGCAGGCAGCGAAGTTGCTGTGTGAGCTGTCGGCTTTAAGGATATATATCACCTCAGCATAAATCAAACCACGACTCTGTTTATTTTGGCCGAGATCTCGTTCGTCTGTAGTGCTGCCACGTAATGTGGTAACACCTATGTAAAGTCGTGTGAAGTGTTCTGGGAGCCATATGTGCAATCTGCACAACATCACGCAATGATTTAATAAAAAGGTTTGACTTTCGCTAAATTAATTTTCAACAAATGTGATGAATGGCCTCATCGGCAAGTATCATTTCAGATAATAAACCGTCGCATCTGCGCGCTTGATTAGGCTGCTTTTGAATGCGGTCCATGCTTTTGCACGCAACTTTTGTGTCTAACAGGTGCTCCAGTGATGCATGCATAAAGACTGTTCAATGTATGATGTTGTTGTTAGTGCATTACCACGCTATGAGGTCAGAAGAGCAGGTTTGCATGAATAGAAGGTTAAAGTTTACGACCCAAGACCACAAAAAAAAATCTAATATGATCTTTTTATTGGAAGTGATGAAGGGGAACATAAAACAGTGGGAAATATGTGCAAAGATGTATAAATGAAGTAAACAAATACTCAGACGCAAATCAGGGAACACGTGCAGATCTTATTTTGATGTGTGTGATTATTGCCTTGAAAGAAATAGAACACATGTGGGCACTGACTGTCTGACCTCTGGATCTCTGTGTACAGATTTCATCCACTCGTAAAAACAGAAAGGAAAAAACATTCAAATTTGGCAAATTTCCTTTTGAACATAGAAGAACTTGGTTCATGTCTCATTGAGATTTTTATGTTTTGCACTTTAGTTTTTGTTTCCTGATTTGCTTTACTGCCACTCATTTCTTTGGTTTAAGCACTAAATTCTACTTCGTTTGGGTAAGCAGCAGTTTGCGATTTGGATGAAAACACTGAGGAGTCTTTCATTTTACATTCCCAGGGATGTGTATTTGTGAATTTACCACCCAGAGTAAGACTGTCAGAGCTGCATGCTCATAATGTTCTGGCAACATTTGATGCACATGCCATAAATTGTTTCAGGTGTTTTTACATTAAGTGCACCCTCATGCAACAGAGCACATTTGTCTCACTAAAACTTCCTCTTCTTCCTAAACAAATAAATAAATAAATACCAAACTCTTACTATTCCAAAAAGCTGAAGATGAAACTAACTTAATTTAAATTTAATCTGGCACTGTTTTATCACTGGAGTTATAAAACTTTTTAAATAAAATGTCAAACTGTATCCTGTTCGTGTGCATTCACAGACTGCACATGTTGAAGACACTGAATGTACCTTTGGAGGAATCAAGACTGCATTCACCACCATGTTTAATATACATTTGCAGCCCCTACTGCTAATTTGTTTTGCCATTTATGTCTTGGATGCAACATAAATCGAAGGCTGGAAGACGTCTCAAACAAATCTAATATTTGCAAATCCATGGCGGTTGGGTTTAGAAGGGATCGAGTGTTTTGTGGCTTAATAGCCTATTTAAAAAGTAAAGGTGTTCTGTCTAAAGATTCAAGTCTGTGCTGATTTTCTGCAATAGTCAACCAAAACCTCAGTCATTCATCAACTATAAACAGATCCTTTAGATGAAAAAAAAAGAGTTTATTTAAGGCCAAGACGCAAGCAGATGAAATACGCTGGTATGAAAGTTGATGGGCTTTGAGTAAACAAACTGAAAGCAGAAAAAGTTTCATTATAATCAATCAATATGCTGATTATGAAAATATTTGTTATCTTAACAAAAGTGTTTTAAAAATTAGTTTATGGACTTTTTTATGGTGAATTTGACACACTGGTGATCTAAGAAACTCGTCAGCTGAACAGCAGCTTAAAAAATGAGGACAAATTAAAACTGGGTAACTCTACTTTCAGAATGTGCACAATAACTATTTGCCCGCATATGTCCCCTATTAACCAGCGAGATTATCAACATGTCCATCAGTCACATACAGACACCTCGAACTGTGCTGTGCTGCATCCAAATGAGCCTCTGACTGAAAGCAGCTGCTGCTGGTTAGTGATAAATGTGCAAGGTACCATCAGTGGAGCAGCAGGAGGCTGGGAGGTAGTAATTACCTGAATTTAACAACAATATACACTGGCGCTGGTTCACACTCTGTAAAATATCCTAATATTTACTCCATTATTTCCATCGTTTCTTTTGGAAATTATGACCCTCGTCTCTCTGTCTGAAACTGCTGACCTCCCTGGGGAGGCCTTGTTATTCCCGCAGCAGCTGCCTCTCTACCTTTGATTCCAAATATCACCCCTGTGCGACCCTGACCTTTGACCTCGGGTAGTAAATTCTCTGCTTGCTCAGGTACCTCGGCGCCATGCTCCCACGGGACCTGAGCAGCTGCTTTAATTGCCTATCCTCATCTCCGTACAGACGTTCGTGGCATTGCAATTGGTGCGTCGTATAAATTTGTGGGCCTGACTTCGGACTCGGAGGAGGGCCGGTGCCAATAATTATATGGGAGTCTCTGTGGCCTCCTTGTATGTCTTGGACAAGAGTACAGTCATGAAGAATAGGAGTAGTGGAGTTCAGGGCTCTGTAAAATAGGGCAGTCTCAATATTGATATTTTAGGGCTAACTATGCAATAAAACAACATTTTTCAGGAAAAGGAGCATTTTTTTGACTTTTTTTTTTTTTTTGATGGACGACTATCTTTTTCTTTCACTGTAGAGAAATGAAAATGCACAGTATAGAAATGAACAAAGTGAAGGTATCAGAACAGGCACTGAAATCTGCCAGCTTTTAATACACTTTTAAACTGCTTATTGCGTAGCTCTACTCTGTAATGCCAAGCTACTTCAGGCACTCACTGCTTGTGATTAACAGTTCATTTCAGTCTGCAAACAAATAACTGCAGAGTCAGGATTTCCAGTTTGTCCAGCACTCTGAACTGCATGTCCTTGAAAATCCCGATCCAAGCCCCAGACCGCACGCTCTTATCCTGCGAGTCCTGTTGTCAGGGTGTTGTCTAAAAATGGCAGGAGCTCTGGGGTACTTCAGTCGGCACAGCACAGCCAAGGCCTCATCAGGGACCTTATTCGCTCCTGTTCTGAGCCTCTGTCGCCAAACCCTTGGAGCCGACCTTTGCAGCCAGGCCGTCCCGTAAAAAATAAAAGCTACAAGTGGAAAACAAGAGCAGTGAAATGGCGACAACTCCATGTTTTTAATATTTCTTCTCATAAAAAGAACCCTACTCCCTTCTCCTTTTTCTCAGACACTGGGAGGATCAGAGTCTTTGCATTTTGAAAACTAGATGAGTGTATTTTCAGATTTCCACGATCGTTCACAGTCTGAGGTTGTCTTTTTCCACATTCAGCAGGGGTTTGGTTCCATTTTGGAAAGGGCCAGTGCTGTTCCTTCTTTTTCAGCTATATCATCTTAATCTTTACCAAGGTGCCACAGGGTTAGAGGGCAGCTTAATGATTTATGCCAAGCTTAAGTGATTTAAAAGTTCTTTAAAATATTTTACTGCTGTTTCTCCAATAGGATAGAAATGCATGTACAAGAGGCGACGGCATGGGGTAAAGGCACAGCTTGCTGTTCCTACGCTGCGATACACATCATTTATTTGTGTTTTAGGTGAGCGGTTATGAGAAATAGATGAAGTGGGTGAGGTGGTATCTTGCTGAATGATTTAACATCGGGTCATTTAGAAATTGCAGATATGGGAATTCAAATTTTTCAAGGTCGTTTTGAAAAGCGGGACATTTTCTTGGCTCAGGGATGAAGAAATGAAAAGTGGCAGGGGAGGAAAGGTTCTGGATTTGCTAAGCTGACATTGATGAAGTTTTTCAAGTAGTCACAACCACACATGGAAAGTCCTGCCCACTTTAGCATGCTACCGCACACACGTAAACACACGGCTTGAAGCTCACACTGCGTTAGTTGGGGGTTATTTTTAGGTGGTGGCTGCAGTTCCCTTTTCCACACATCTGCATCTGAGCCCGTGTTGTTCTTTGAGATACTGTGAAGTGATACATCGCTCCCAGGAGGAAATGACGTGTGGAGCTGTCGCCAGTACTTAACACCGCAAGGACCCGCCGATAAAACATAAAACTCTATTTGGGACTATTTTAAGATTTCATCATGATGCTACTGCTCCACTGTGCGACTTCAGTGCTACAGTTCAGCAACTCGCAGATAGTAAGGCCCTGCAGACTTCAATCCCATTATGGTGCGAAAGCAAAAATAAATCAGAGCGCAATGTATAACAACATAATTTAACCATGCATATACAGCCGTTTTAAGGTCAAGTACATAAAAATGCCAAATCCTGACATATGCTTACACAAAATCCAATATGTGGTGTTTACTGAGACTTGCAGCCTGTGCTATTTTCTGCGCCATATGGACGGAGGAAGGCCCCAGTAATCTTCATTGCTGTGGTCACCCACCATAGTGGAAATGTTTGTATGAATTCGAATGAAATACATCAACTTCACTACAGCTACAGAGTTGGCCTGGCCGGTTATATGTGGATGCTGTGGGAATGTAAAAACTTGCAGAAAAATAAGGGATAATAAAGACATGTCGATGGATCATTTTCACCTTTAAACTGTTTTTTTTTTTGTAATAGTACAGTAGAGATTACTGTATGTTTAGTGTTTACCGGGGAAGCTTTAGGCTGTCACTAGATGGCAGCAGCACACACTGATACCTCCCCTTCAACTGCATGAAAACTGAACCTTTCACGGGCATTTGCAGAAAGGAGGTAAAGCCATAAAAGCAACACTTCATTTCTTTCTAAGAACAACAGCAAAAAAGTACTGTAGCTTTTCTGCTGGGGTGTGAGAACGCAGCATGATGTTGTCATCTGTAGGTTATACCTGTCTGTCAGTGCTCGGACTGTATGTGTTTGAGTAACTTTGAGTAACACCCTGACGAAAAACAAAAGAGTGAGGTCTAGGAATCCAGTTAAAAAGGAAGGAAAGAGGGGAGGAGGAGGGAAAAATTGCAGAAATGGAGTCTTGCCTCTATCTTTTACACACTGGAGCAATGTTTGGAGTGGAAACACCCAGGAGAGATAAGGTGGGACGTCACGTCTGGCTTTCATCATGGCACTGCCTCCTGTCTGTGTTGTTACCTCAGTGGTGCGAGAGCCGAGCGCCTGGGAGTCACTCCGGTTCAGCCAAACTCCCTGTTTTAAAAACACTGCAGGAATCTGAGGTCACTCTCCTGAAGAGTGGGGAAAAAAAAAAATTATATATATATATTAGAGAGAGAGAGCGAGAGAGAGAGAGAGAGAGAGAGAGAGAGAGAGAGAGAGAGAGAAATACCAAGGGCTCAGAGAAGAGCTCGAGAGGATGTGGAGGGTGAAGGTAACGTGGTCCCCGTGGTAATCGGAGCACTAGGTGCGGTGACTCCCAAGCTAGGCGAGTGGCTCCAGCAGATCCCGGGAATAACATCGAGATCTCTGTCCGAGAGCATGGGACAGCTAAGATACTGCGCAGGACCCTCAAGCTCCCAGGCCTCTGGTAGAGGACCCGAGCTTGAAGGATAAACCGCCCGCAGGGGCGTGCTGGGTGTTTTTTTTTTTTGTTTTTTTTATATATCAGTCTAAAGAAGCCATCATGAATCTGCATGGGGTCTCACTAATTTATAGAGATGGTGAGAACAGAGAGTGGCTATTAAGATCAGCTTCCTAACCACAATACTCAGAGATTAAAGTAGTCTTCTGAAAAGTGAGAGCGTTAGCACTTTTAAAGCGTGCTCCATAGATGGACAATCGCATGTTTGTGTACCCCGAGGGGAGGGCTGAAATGTATAACTGAATCTTTGAACTGATTCCCCAGAGACACAATTTATCCTGACCACTTTTTATGGCTTTTGATAAAACACGCTTTAAAAGCTGTTCCTTCTCTTTGTCTGATGCTCTGATTTGATCACCAGAGATGGTCAGACCGAAGGCCTTGGCCTGCTTTTGCCTTTCAAATATGATCACTTACCCTTTGGTGTTCCTCCCTCCCAGCAGTTGAATCCTTTCTTTATTAAATAACCACCTAATTTTCAGTCCTGGCAGTTTCCGTGAAATGTGTAAATAACATTTCCATCAGTCAGCCTGAGAAAGTAAATATTTTTTACTGCAGTGTCATGACTGTGGCATCAAACATGTCAAATTTATGACTGCACACTAAACTGGCCCTCCCACTCTGTGTTTTCTTTTTAAACTGAAGTAAACTGAGAGGTGGGTGCTTCGCGTCTCACGAGGTCCATCCATATTTCACGTTATAGTTGACCGTTGAACTCTGAGAGCAGGTCAGACCCCATAGTTCAAGCTGAATATTTGAGGCGAGTGCCACATGGGCTGTGAGAAGGGGGTGCTGATAGTTTGCCCATTAATCACAGCTTCAGCTTCGACAGAGTCGACCTCTGGAGTCACATTTCCAGCCCGATGAATCAAAGTTGCTCATCGTCACCTAAAGACAAATGGTTCAGATGAGCACTCGAACTAAATCAGAACATAAATGTGTTTTGTATGTTCAAATGAAACATTCAAGAGGCTTTAAAATCTTTTAGGTTTTAAAATATTTACCTGAAAAGCACAATTCACCAGGTGAAGCGATTTTAAGAGTGAGTTTGTCAGTTATTTGCGATATGGATCGCAGACTGAAAATATACAAAACACATGGGTGAAATGAAGGCTGTGGAATTGGGTGCCACCATGAACAACTTACCATTCATGACAACGGTTCAAGATCACAACATGGTAAAAACTTCTTGAGAAAGTGTTTATGTGGAGAATGTTTGGGAAAATTTCATAATAATATTTTAATTTGGTCATATACAGTTAAAGGTGATGTGTTCTGGCAGGGTTATACAGACTCTTACAATTCAGATTTCTGGTACAACCACAGTCATAAACTAGTTCAGTGAATTAGTGTAAACTGTCTAAAGGTGTCTAATTCAACATTAGACCTCATAGCTTGGTCTGCAATCATGACTGTCAATGTCCAAATGCCCTCACTTGATAAAAGCACTCTAATTTAAGAAAAAAGCTTAAAAAGATTTGACTCCTACTGCAAAATATCAGGTTTACTTCACATTTTAAACTCATCACTGACCTGTGTTGTTTCACCGTTCTTGTAGACTTGCTTTTCAGTGGAGTAAATTCACTAAATTCACAAAGTTTAGAGCACGCATCCATGGTTCACACAGGGTATACTGTACCCATTTCTTTGTCCATATCATTGATTTTTGTAGTTATAAATACAATTTCATGATAAATGTTGGATTGTTATAAGAATTGTTTGCAAGACACAGCGATTACCCAGTCAGAGAGGATTATTATGACTTTGATGAACCCTTGACAAAGTCTACTTTGTAAAACCTTTATTAACAAACATTGTCAAAAAAAAAGAGCTTTTATTTATACTTTTTGTTTACTGCCAGCAAACAAATACTGGTATGCATAGTGATGAAGATGGTGAAAAATTATACTTTCTAAATACTCCTGTGCCAAAGCTCAGTCTCACAAAGCTGCTGAAAAATCTTAAGGCTGGAATATAGTTTTGCAAGGTTTTTGAAAATCCCTCTGCAGGGAACACACGCAGCCCAAATTGAAACTGCAGAGACAGCCAGCATGGCAAGAGTGGAGACTGTGAATGCACAACTGAACTTGTCTCTTGCATGTCATAATGCATGTGTCAAACTATGCATTCTTGGTCATATTAGAGTCTTATTTAGGTTTTATTTTTTTGTTCTTTGCATGCTGTAAGAAGTGAAAATCTGGAGAGAAATAAGATCCTGTAAAATCACGTTACTGTTTAGTCAGCTATAAATGAAATATATTTGTATGACAGTACAGTGCAGTGATTTCAATGCCATATAAACACTTGTCATTTCATATCAACTGTTGGACTAATATAATAAATGGGAGCTATGGTTCAGGTGTTCATGCTCATGTGTCTTACTATAGACATGTGGAAAAAAATAATCACACACACACACACACACACACACACACACACACACACACACACACACACACACACACACACACACACA
>NW_024582434.1:916812-955532 GCF_018398535.1 Haplochromis burtoni
ACACACACACACCTGTCTAACCATCGTTATTTTAAGACTTCCAGCTGCACAGAGTCATCAAATACAAGGCTCTCTATAGCATGAACCTCTGTCAAAATATCAATGCCTCGTGGGCGGATGTAGCGGGGAGGTCAACTTTTCAAAGACGATGCTCGCCAACATTTTATCCTCTGTCATGTTCATTTGACACCTGTTTAATCATTGGACAACTTACAGATCCAGCACAATCTCTATGTAGTGAACGTGTTTGAACAGCTAAGCTCCAGAAGCACCGACAAATTATAGTGTCTTTGTGCTTTGAGAGTGACAATGTGATGTTTAGAAAGCATGTTCAAGAAAGACTCGCCCCAAAAGTCTGTCTTTGACTCCACAGGGGGTACGCGTTTCAAGTTCCAAGGGTGGTTGAGGAAAAGATTAAAGGTTATTTCTACATGAAAAACTGTTGCTGTGGTCGGCTTAGTTTCAAGCCTACAAAAGATGCATGTTCAGGGTTTCCTCCAGTATATTATAGTGGAGACATCCACTTTACATGAGTGCCTAGTTTGAGCAATTTTCTAGCAAAAATACCATAATTTTCATAATTTCGGGTTTTCAAATGTGAGAATCGACTGCATTTTTGTCTTCGATTGCACAAAGTCAAATCTCTTTGGGTTTTGGATTCTTGATTGGAAGAAAAACATCTGATGAAGTTGTGTTTTGCACTGTGTCATTGCAGTGATGTTTGTTGTGCTGTTTTGTTTTGTTGTGTTTAATTAATGTTTTGTAGTATTTAGCTGCTAAACATTAAATTTTAACCAAAATTGGTGCAAAGATTCACACATTTACCCTAGAACAGGAGACAACATCTAACTGGATGTGTGGTTCCTGGTATTTAACCTGAGCGACTGCAATGCAGGGTTTTTTTGACACAGGAAAAGTGGAGGGAAACGACTTTCTGTTGCTAAGCAGGCTGACTTCCTGTTCAATCAATACGCTATTCCAGGTTTTATTGGACCAAATGCTCCAAATTCTAACACGAAGAGTCATGGTCATTGTTTTACAGCTTGGCCTTTTGCAGTGATTTTATGGGAAACAGTTTTCTGGGCCAGTTTGAGTCACATGAATCTTCAACTTCAAGTGTGACGATGAAGCCCCATTTTTATCTCAGATTTATTGCCTCTGAATGATTTTAGATGCAAGCCGGGTTGGTCGTCTTTTGACACAGAATTTGGGGTGATTAATCGGCTAAATGATAAGTGAGCTGGCCATCAGACAGTTGGTTGGAATGTTGGAAATTTTAATCTGAAGCATTTAGTCAGCTCTTTGAGCTGTTCTGCAGGTCAGTTTCCCAACATGGCTGCTGCCAAAAGATATGTTATGTATTGCAAGCTTGTTTAAATATTTCTGATATACTGCAGTTTTGAATGAAACTGTGCTGAGATATAAAACTTACACAGCACACAGTTCATTTTCCACATCTGCAGCTTTGTATTTCAGTTGTTTTCCGTTAACTTTTATGTCAGTGCACATGGAGTCTCGACATCACTAAAATTCGGGTCTGAACAGTGTTTTGTTTCTTAAATTCTGATACTGATGCTAATTATCAATATTCAAAGACCAAGTTTGGGAGCTGATTCTTGAGCTCCAGTGATAAACAAAAGGAGACCAGTAATATGTGAAAAACTGGTTTTGTGTTATCTGTTTTTCTAGTATTGCACTTTGTAGATGGTTCCTACACACTCATCATGATGCATCTGATGTCACCGGTTGTCACCGACTTATAACCGCTTTCAAACTTTCCAGCTCAGATAATTAATGACAGTGGTGGTGACTCATGTATGGTTAGTTGCATCGTTTGTATGTTTGGATGCTTCAATTCAGATCGATTCATAGTTGAGCAAATAGACCGAAGCCCAAAACACCCTGTCACACAGAGATCCGCTGCACATACCTGTTGAATTTGGTTGTGGATCTGCAGGTTGCATTGACAGATATGCCAGATATGTTGAAAGTGTTTAGTGTGTGGACTTTGTGTGTAGATAACCATTAGACAAACATGCAAAATGTACTCGTTCATGGATTCCAATTATTCAAAATAAAATTTGAGGGATTTGGACATTCCAGGTGTTTCCTGGAAGACCCGGTTTTAAAACACAGGAGAAACCCGACAGTAGCAGGAATGTTGGTATCCTTGACTGAACCATCAATGCATTGCTGCAGACCAAGCACACTTGTTCTTAATGGCATCCTCTAGCAGGACAATGTGCCCCTTCAGCAAAAAGTGCTCTGAAATTTGTTAAGCGTTCTCGAGATGCACCCTAACAAGCCGGATGACCCTGGAATCCCACAGTACCCAAAATATCTGCTGCCAGCATCCAAGTACCAGACACCACAGGACCCCAGAGGTTTTGTGTCTGTGCCTCAACAGGTCAGAGCTGTTTTGGCAGCACAAGAGGCACAAACAAAACAGTACGCATATGGTTTTAATGTTGAAGCTGATTGTCAATATTACTGAGGTTTGAATGCTGGAAAAAATATCCTGGAGGTTCTTTGTAAACAGAAGAATGTAATGTGAGTTACCTTAAGTCGTGAAATTATTAAAAATGCATTGTTCTGACCAAAATTAGAAAGGTCAAAGTGGGTTATTTGCTGCTTTTGGACACTTAACTTGTATTACAGATTTGCTACGATACAGTCTGTAAAGCCATGTCAAAGAGGAGTAGCACTGTTTCCAGTGCTGAACTTTCATAGTAATAAATTCACCTAAAACTGTTTGAACAAAGTAGCCAAGTAATAATCATGCCTTTGCTTTTAATTTGATACGGCTCTTGGCTTTTATCCCTGACTTATCAACTCTATCCAGTCTTGAAGGGTTGCTGCTAATACAGAGACAGTTTATGCTGTAATTTGCCTGTTGTACAGATCATATTCTACCCACTCAATGTGAATCCTAATTGTAACAGTAGCCTGCCAGAAATGAGAAAACCAGTTGAAGTTTCGTTGGTAATCAAAGTAGGGAGTTGTGGCCATTTCAGAGCATCATGGTTGTTTTGTTGGCTTGTTTACAGGAACACCAGAATGAATTTATTCCCGTTATCTCCTTGAATGCCAAAAAGTCATGGGGTTTCACAAGGCAGCCTGAGTACTGCAGCATTTATTTATGTTTTTTGGAAGCTTCTGAAGCCATGAGGCAATCCATCATACGAGTTTTATCTGCAGACAGAAGAGTTTGAGGTAAAAGGGGTTTTCGTCAGGTCTCATCTCCCTCATTCTCCCTGCTGCTGGCTTCGCACACGAGGCCTATGCAAGCCCAAGCTTGGAAAGCAGACAAAAACTCGATAATGTGGCTTGGAGCGGTTGACACCGAGTCTATGCAAAAACAATCAGAGTCATTAGTGGGAGATAGTCAAAGCCATTGAGCTGCACCCCTTCCAAACAAACCCAGAGAACCTCCTCACTGAGTTCTTTCCTTAAGGTCTTGTGCTGAGAGGTCAGACTCTGGCACATCACAGGCAGAGAGGAAGCATTTGCTCCTTTGAAAAGATGCTGTAATGTTAATCAGATGTGATTCAAATCATATGTGCAAATAAAATCTAAGTGGTTTGTTTTATCCCACTTACAGAATCTGGGCGTGGGTATCCACATACAGACAACAAAACCGAGCGCCTGAAAGTGCAGATAATCACAGGAAACAGTTTGAGAGTCAATTTGGTGTACTTTTCTACAACTGACTCACCAGATATTCAAGAAAAGCAGGTATTTTGTTACCGCACCATTATTCTGTTCAACATGTTCTCTTTGATAAGCTGGTAAGATTTAACTTAGCTAAAATTAGACACTGCCCACTTGTTCTAAGCCAATACTAAAGTAAATATTACATATTGTTGTAGAAAATGCGACGGGACAGCTTATTAATAATACACAATGCAGTTCATTATCAACAAAACATTCCACATCCCAATAAAAGCGTGTACGGATAATAAATCCAGAGGATAATAAGGAGACAGAGGGAAGGCAAATAACAGGAAAAAGCTCAAACTTTGACCCTTCCAGGGGTTTTACACTTCTATAAATCCACCTCCCTAGAAATGTGACTAAATGTTGTGTTGATGCAGTCCGAAGTGACTGATTGGCCTGTACAGTATTGTTGTTTCCTCCTACGCATTTAAGGCTGCTTCTTTTTTCTGCAGACATTTTTCGGTCATGTGGAAATGAATGGATCAGTTTGAAGAGAAAAACCTCATGCAAGCCCAAGGGCTGGCAAAGGGGTTGCCCATTTAAGTGGGCTGCATCACACTTTAACCTTACATTCATGCAGCACTTTATTCTGTACTCTTTAAGTACTCTATCTAGCTCACATTCAGGTTAACCAGTTAAGCCAACATGCATGTCTGTAGCAGCAGTACGTTTTCCCCCTTTGACTTGTCATTGCTTGTTTTACCTCAGAGTAAGCAAACGCTGCTCTTTTTACATGATCACGATGGGTAAGAAGTGTTTACAAGAACAACCCCAGGTCGTTTGATCACTCAACAGTTCGGAGAAACAACCACCCCAACAATCACGTGTTCAGTAATTGTGTCTCTTCACTGGCTAATGTTTGACTATTTACAAGTAATTTTCCATTGATTCAACATAACATTAAGACTTCAAGATAAGAAGATCAAAAGGAAGGAAAATATTCTTCCGTCCCCGCAGATCTTTTTTTTTGCACACAAACATATGCAGCATACGGACCTCAGAAGTCTAAAATATCACTAAAATTAATAGCAGTATTAACCAAGGCCCTGATGTACTACTGAAGATTATCGTTATTTCAAAAATAAGGTAATTAGCTGTACCCTCAGGGTCTGATCTAATTTTATATTAACTGTTTATTATATCATCAAAAGCAGCTGCTAAACCAACACGTCTTTTTAATAACTATTTCATCCCTGCTTTGCTCTTTCTCTTTCCAAAGTAGTCCAGCACGAACAAAAATGAAAAATTAATGCTCCGTAGCTGCTTTCCCCACTTTATTTGTCCAAGTTGAGGTTGATTTTCTTGCACTGACGGGCTGGTTAGGATGCAGGCATTGGCTGACTGAACATTGTGCCGTTTTGTTGTGGGCCACGCAAGTCTCATAATGCCACATGTGCTCGCTCTGACTCGGACTTCAGATCGGGCCATGGGAAAATATGGTTCCCCAGAGCTGGTTGATCTCAGCGGCTCTGTGTGTCATGGTGGTTTTAGAGGAAGGAATGTGTGATGTGTCCTACATGCAAATATTCAAGTCCACTGACAGTTTTCCAGCCTCGGAAAGCTTCTCTGTAATCATCCTGCTCAGATTCTTCTCTCTACTTTTATATGTTAAGCGTACTAGTCATTACATTTATTATTATGATCATTCTGTATCTGTATGCTTGAACCCTAATTTACTGTCGACGCATACATAACATACAATTAAAACATACTACATATATATATATATTATTTTGAAAGTCATTGCCAATCAACAACAACCAGAGGCTGTGGCTCCGGAGGAAGAGCGGGTCATCTACTAATTGGAAGGTTGATCCCCAGCTCTTTCACACTGAGAATGAAACGTCAAAGTACCCTCGGGCTAGGAACCAAACCCCAAGTTGCCCTTGATGCATCCATAGCAGTGTGTGTGTGTGTGTGTGTGTGTGTGTGTGTGTGTGTGTGTGTGTGTGTGTGTGTGAATGATGGACAAGGTGCTTAGGTGTAGAAAACTACTTTAACATAACGCTAGTGGCCATGCTGAGACAGTAGGCTACTTAGCTGTTCACTAACCCTTTGAAATGCTTCTTTAAATTGCATGAATTTAATTTGTCCTCATTTTTTGAGATCACCATGACTTAAAATAACTAAGTGAACACATAAAAAAGGGGTATATCAATCACAGCTGCCTTCAAAGAGAAATAGGAGGTGGACCTAAACTGACTGGTTAAGTCAGTGTTATCATTCATCAGTGAGTCAATACGTGTGTAATGTAAGTGACAGGTTTTATTTTAAGACTACTTTTAGCTCCACAGTCAATTCCTCTGTGTATTGGACCAACAAGCAACCTGAGCACCAAAGCCTGCTGACGACGACCCCCCCCCACACACACACACACAACCAGGCCAATCAAAAGTCAGGGTACAGGGCCTCATCCTGTTACAACTCCTGCCAACAAGAGAGCCAATTCATGCTGGCACCATCAAAGAGAAGCACGGCAGCAGGTGAGAGTATTAACATTCTTCAGTTAGAACATGAGGATGTGTTTAGTCTCCTCTCCATGTCTAACGACAGCATCTGGAAACCAAACATCCACTAAAACAAACTGCTCTTCCTATTTCTATTTCTATCCTTTCTGTTCTCTTAATTCTCACGTAATTGAGATAGTGACATTTGATAAAGGTTTAAAAACAGGCATGTACAGTTATTTTCATTATTTCACAACTAGCCAGTGACTTTTAACAGGCATGCATGCAACATGTTTATTTTTCAGCGTATAGCATTTTTCGTTTAACAACCTGGATTAAATTTGAGAATCATGCAGATGATTGTGTGATATTATGTTACTCAAAGAAACATGTTGGATTTTAAATGTTAAATGTACCTAAGCAATATATAAAATGTATTCTGCACACAAGAAGACAAAAGGGTAAAGATACATCTTTGCACATTTTAGGAATTAGCTTCTGTTCTGCTGTAGTCAGACTCAGTTTTGTTTAATCGCTAGCATGCTGAATAGCCTGATGCCAAGCAGCAACCCTGCTGAATCAGAAGCTGAGTCAATCACACTTGATCCCTGTGTTAAAATACCTAGTTTTACGGCAGAAATAAAGTTTAGAGCTGGTACAAAAACTTTTTTGTTTCTATGGCCAATTTCACCATTCATGACATCTATATGGGTGTAAAAAGTTGGCTGTGAGTGACAGTGGTTGAAGAACAGCTCTGTTATAAAGAATGTCTTGTTTATGGTACCAGTAAGACAATGAAACATGATGCCAGAAATTCTGTAAGATCCATTAACTTAAACACTAAGGTGCCAAACCTTTAATAAACGAAATTTCACGGACTCTGGAAAGTTATGGTGGAAATAAAAATTTATAATATTTAGTTGTCATAATCTCCATAATCCCATGCAATCCCTCCAGGTAAATCAGGGTCTGCTCCAGGATCTCCTGAGCTGGATGTTTCTGGAAAACCTCACGAGGGATATCGTCCAGAATCAACTATGATTAGATGCCTGAACCACCTCAACTGACTCCGTAGCATAAACAAACAGAATATAGTGGACTTATATTTTATTATATTGCACACTGTGGCAAAAAAGGGGCCAGGTCCACTTACTGCATTGGCAGTCTGGCATATGTTTTTTAGCGCTGTGTCATTAACCGAATTGTTAGATACGTACAAAATTTGCCAATTTGATATCATTAGCTAAACGTATACAGCACTAAAAGCTGTTGAGAAATATCACTGCTGAAACAGTGACTTGTATTTCCATCTATAGCTACATCAACAGAACTGGCCAGACGTGGGGTTAAATAATAATACCACTAAAAACATGACACGTATTAGCTTTACGCTGCACCTCCTTAAATTCTATGTGGGAACATAAATCCAACCTAAAGAGAAATACTTTTTCTTCTTGCCCATCAGCCTTGTTACTTTTTAAAGGTTCTTTGGAGAAACTGGGATTACAGCTTTGCAGGATATCAGCAGGTTGTAACCATCCAGTGTCTGTGTGCAGTATAGCTGCAACACAACTGCTGTCCAACCTGTCATTGTGAGTTGTGTTTATTTGAGGGTCCTATACCACATCCGTGTCCATTCTGCTTGACCTGCACCCACTACTTACTTGACAGCTTAAATCCCTTCATAAATTGGGGTTAGGAAATTAGAGGGCAAACTTCATTGTTTGCCAATTAAACAAACAGAATTAATGAGATGCAGCAATGATTTACACAGCTGCTATGTTTTAAACGTTATTAATCCCACTTTTAGCTGCAGGAGAATTGCCTCTAATATTCCCAGCGAGAGAAGCTTGTTGACACATCAGTCTGAGGGACAGACAGCAATGTCCCTAATGTGGGATAGAGAGCTATAATGTGGGACTGACAGCATTCCAGTGTCTGCAATTAAGGCTCATCTCTTTGACCACAAAATACAAGATGGATAAGCAACAACTGTTTCTATGCGCATGTCATGGTGTAAAGGCGAGTTTGTCAAGCACATGAAGAAGTAAAAGTTTCTGGTTCTCATGAAAAACACACTTCTTTTTATTTTTAATAACTATAGTGGGGAGGAAGCAGAGTCTGGGGATGAGGGGTATGACCCGCCAATTTCCGGGGGGCGAGGTCACTGAGGCAGTTAAACAACTCCTTGGTGGCAGAGCCCCTGGTGTTGATGAGGTCCGCCCCGAGTTCCTGAAGGCGCTGGACGTTGTAGGGCTGTCTTGGTTGACACGTCTCTGCAATGTTGCGTGGAGATCAGGGGCAGTGCCTGTGGACTGGCAGACCGGGGTGGTGGTCCCCATCTTTAAGAAGGGGGACCGGAGGGTGTGTTCCAACTACAGGGGGATCACACTCCTCAGCCTCCCTGGGAAAGTCTATGCCAGGGTGCTGGAGAGGAGAGTTCGTCCGCTAGTCGAACCTCGGATACAGGAGGAACAATGCGGTTTTCGTCCTGGTCGCGGAACACTGGACCAGCTCTTTATCCTCTCCAGGATACTTGAGGGTGCATGGGAGTTTGCCCAACCAGTCTACATGTGTTTTGTGGACTTGGAGAAGGCATTCGACCGTGTCCCTCGGGGTGTCCTGTGGGAGGTGTTGCGGGAGTATGGGGTGTCTGGCCCATTGCTACGGGCCATTCGATCCCTATACAACCGTTGCAAGAGCTTGGTTCGCATTGCCGGCAATAAGTCGGACTCGTTCCCGGTGGGTGATGGGCTCCGCCAGGGCTGCCCTTTGTCTCCGGTTCTGTTCATAATTTTTATGGACAGGATTTCTAGGCGCAGCCAAGTGGCGGAGGGCTTTCGCTTTGGTGGCCTCAGAATCTCATCTCTGATTTTTGCGATGTGTGGTTCTGTTGGCTTCATCGGGTGAGGGCCTCCAGCTCGCACTGGAACGGTTCGCAGCCGAGTGTGAAGCAGCGGGAATGAGGATCAGCACCTCCAAATCTGAGGCCATGGTTCTCAGCCGGAAAAGGGTGGAGTGCCCACTCCGGGTCGGGGATGAGTTCCTGCCCCAAGTGGAGGAGTTCAAGTATCTCGGGGTCTTGTTCGCGAGTGATGGGAGAAGGGAGCCGGAGATCGACAGACGGATTGGGGCTGCGGCTGCAGTAATGCGGACGCTGCACCGGTCAGTCGTGGTGAAGAGGGAGCTGAGTGTAAAAGCGAAGCTCTCAATTTACCGGTCGATCTACGTCCCTACCCTCACCTATGGCCACGAGCTGTGGGTAGTGACCGAAAGAACGAGATCGCGGATACAAGCGGCGAAATGAGCTTCCTCCGAAGGGTGGCTGGCCTCTCCCTTAGAGATAGGGTGAGAAGTTCGGCCATCCGGGAGGGGCTCAGAGTAGAGCAGCTGCTGCTCCACATCGAAAGGAGCCAGCTGAGGTGGTTCGGGCATCTGGCAAGGATGCCCCCTGGGCGCCTCCTGGGGAGGTGTTCCAGGCATGTCCCACCGGGAGGAGGCCCCGGGGCAGACCCAGGACACGCTGGAGAGATTATATCTCTCGGCTGGCCTGGGAACGCCTTGGTATTCCCCCGGACAAGCTGGAGGAGGTGGCTGGGGAGAGGGAGGTCTGGACCTCTTTGCTTAGGCTGCTACCCCCGCGACCCGACCTCGGATAAGCGGATGAAGATGGATGGATGGAACTATAATCTCAGAATTCTGACTTTTTTCTCAGAATTCTGGAAAAGAAGAAAAAAAAGACGCACCCACTTTTTTTCCCCATTGGCCCTAATCCTCTTCCGTATACGTGACATTTTTGGAGAATTAATTTCTTCAGCTTTGAAATTAATATGGCAAACTTGTTAACAAAAAGCACTCTAGTTAAAGGTCCAGCAGTTACAGAGGAACATTATTAATCACTTAGATTTGTGTTTCTGGCCATGTTTTGATTTTAATTTATAGCTTTATTTGCGCTCTCCACCCGCTCCTGTTGTAAACCTGCACAAGGCTATACTGATCACCAGCTTCATTTGATGTGGAGCATGTAATGGTTACAACATAGCAAAAATAGAATAGCATTGCAACAATGGTGAAAGAGGAAAAAAAGTAACTGGTTGCCAAGTGACTGCAGTCAATTTCTTAAAAATTATGTATTTATTAATTTATTTCCTGTTAGTGACCAATTGCAAGCAGTTATAACATCCTCATCCTCGGGGCAATCACCTTCTGGTTCTGAATTTCTGTTTCAAAGGGGTTTTTGGGGCTGTGAGATACTGAACAGCAAGTTGCTCTGTCATCAAACTGTGAATGTTATATAGAAAGCATATAGGTGTAGAAAAAAAGAGCTTTTATGAGTGAATGTTGTATAAAGTCCTTTGAGTGCTCAAGTAGAGCAGAATAGCACTATGTAAGAACCACTACCAAATCTATGAGGTTCTGGCTGGACTAGACTGGATTGTAAAATTTATTCATGTAGAGTGCAAAACATTTGTGATTTTTCACAGTTTTTTGACAGTTTATTTCCATATTATAACAGATTCCATGTACTTGCCAACTTGACCCCTTTCATTTGTAAACCGATGGCACACTGTGCGCATCTTATTGCTCTTTGATCGCTGTCTTAACACATCAAAGTCACTTTGAAGATGGCGACTGACTGAGTGTGGTCACAGATCTAGTCAAAGCAACCATTTCAAAGGTCACAAGTCATCACAAGTTTATTGCACAGGGTCACAATTTTATTTGCGCTGTGGTCTCCACCTGCTGTTTTGCCCCGTGTGGATTTGCATCACTCTTTCGAAGCAAAAAATAGCCCATTACATCAAAATGTTACTCTATTAGAAACAGAAAAGTTGCAAATTGGATCATAGCAATAAGCTAAACTCACCAATGGCTAATTAAAAAAAATAAAGTATATCAGATGCTATATTAAAGTCAGGCTTATATTCCTAAAACAGATACTTGAGTTAACAAAAAACAACATCAGCTAATCCAAAAAAACAAAAAAACAAAAAACCCAAAACAAAAGGAAATGAATTCAATTCAGTTATAGCGCTAAATCAGAACAGCAGTTGCCTCAAGGTGCTTTATATTGTAACATCTGTAACAACAATACATGAATACAAGAATAAATGACTGAAAAATACTAAACATGGCTTCAAATGTAATACCAAATGCACGTTGTACTTTCCACCCCTTATAAAAGTTGCAAATAAATACTCTCCTACCTTTAGCAGACCTCTAACCTTTATTGTCTGTCAGCAGTTGTCAGTTTCTGGCCTGCATGAAAACCATTTTGGAAACATTTTTATATGTTAAGAGTAGGTGGACAGTGGACATGAATGTTTTTTCCAGGGGAAGAAAATGTTAAGCCCCGTGTGTTGCTACTGCTTATTTGGCCAAAACATCTGTGATAGCAAGACATGTAGGCCATGGCTGCTGGGAGGCCTGCGGCCCAGAGGATGTGTGGTATTATGAGGACCTTCCATCTAAAGCAGAGTTGCGACTATTGTTGACAAGCATCATTAATGTCCCACTCGTCGTTCCCACGCAATGCTCTGCGCTGTTCCCTGCAATGTTCTTTGCAATGCATACTTCAGCCCATATAACAGAGTGCAACTCATGATGGAAATCAGCTATAAAGGCATTAAAGTTCTGGGTATTTACAATCGGTTTAATGAAAATATGCTTCAGTACAACTTCAGGGCCAGTATAAATATGACATGGGTGTATCTGAGGCTTTGTTCGGGGTTATTGTGATCAGATGTCTGTGAAAAGGACTGTTGTTCTCCATGAAAAGAAACATTTGGAAATCTTCAGGTAGCAGATGAGTGAGGGAGTGACTGGAATTTGTAGTTAATGTTGAAGATACTTGTCAGATTTGTTTAAAGACCTCATGTACAGAATCTTTTACAGAGTGAAACCCCTGGAGATGTCAGCTGTTTCTCAAAACACTGCCAAGAAAAGCTCACAATATGGAAAATTAGCTATTCTGTTATCCTGCTTTGTTTTAAGGAGAGTCATTTTTTTCATGTTTGCAGATATTTCTTATAGATAAAATTTAACACTGTACTCTGTAACATAAGTAAACTGATTTGACATCTTGAATCAACTACAGTGAAACTGAAAGAAAGTTACCAGTTAGATGGTCGGACAGGTTGTCATGAACATTTTAAGCAGCCTCTTTTGCACGTGACTCTAAATCATGCATTAAGATTTTCCTCCTCCATGTCACACTCACAGATGTATTAAAATTAAATTTTAAAGTTTGATATTCCTTCATATGAATAGTTAATTTCAATAATTTTGAGGTCTTAAGATTTTACAAAGGCAGTTATTAGGACATAAAGAATCGTGTATGTCAAGGTTCGATTTCTGTGCCGCAGCAATCATCAAAACTGTTTGAATGCACGTTTCAACCTCTTGAGTACATTTTTTTTAATTGTTGAGAATTACACCCTCGGTGTTGGAGTTCATCACCGCTCCATCAGACCTTCACTTTCCTTTCAGAACCATTTTAATGTCCCTTTTCCACCACCCAGTCCTGTTTAGGCTGGCACCAGACATACACCAGGACATGAATTTTTATTAGGAAATTCCGTCCAACTGAACATCAATGTGGTTTGAAGACTGAAAGGCTAATTAACTGGCAGTTTTGCTTCTCTGTAATGAATTCCCTTTGGACAGCACTGTGATCTGATTTTGTTTGATAGAACTCAGCTCTACCAATTTTCATCTAAGACATGCCTGCAGAGGTCTTTCATACATATATGCATTCATGAAGGTGATCGCTAAGAACTGTGATAAATATATGTAGAATAATGCAATAATACAACTCAATATCAGTAACAGGGAAATTCTGGAGATTGTAAATAGTGCATATAGACTTCAAGAACTAGAAGTCCTTTCCCAACCAAGAGAAAATCGCCACTCGCTAGTTTTTGAAATTAGGAATAATTGCTACAAGCTGCTTTTGTTCCTAGCATAATCAGACTAAATAGATAGGTGGAAATTTTAAAAGTTGCTTTTTGTTGTTTTTTTTCTTGTGCTTATTTTTTTTTAATCCAAATTCCCGTAAATTCTTCCTCAGGCTAAGATTTGGTTTACCAACACTCACTTTTGCAATACTCAGTCTTGGAGTATTAAAGTAGTTAAATTCAGACAAAATAGCAAAAAGTGTACTGAATTGCTTGAGTTACCATCCAAATACACTCCCCATCCACTTATATAGTTACAAATTGCTAGCACCAGTTTGGACCCTTTTTTGTCTTCGGATCTGACTCAGTTTGTTGTGGGTTAGATTCAACGAGGTACTGAAAATACTGCTCTCAGATTTTGGTGTTGATGCAGTTTGTTGGCTGCACATCCATGATGTGAATCTCCCGTTCGACCACATTTGTATAGAGTGAAAGAAACCAGCTGAGTGACCAAAAATGGGTACCATGTGGTCATAAAGGGATGGACATGGGCCCTAACAATAGTCGGGCATTCAAACCATGCTCAGTTAATATTTAAGGGCCCCACCACCCTGAACTGTTGATATAAGTGAGGATGGCTCCATGCTTTCCAGTTGTTTAGCCAAATTCTGATCCTACTGAAAAAAATGTTCCTGCAGAAATTGAGACTCAAAGACTAGTGACTGTTTTTCCAATCTTTCATTGTCCAGTTTTGATGAGCCTGTGCAAAATGTAGTTAGGGTTTCCTGTTGACAGCTAACAGGAGTCTCACTTGATGTGCATTCAGAGATGATCTTCTGCATACCTTGGTTGTGGTTATAGGAGGCATTTTTGCCCAGAGAGTTGTTGCTCACTGGATAGCTTCTCATTTGGGACCATTCTTTATAAATCCCTTTAATGGTTATGTGGGAAAATCCCAGTGATCAGCAGTTTCTAAAATACTGAGACCATAATTACCATTATGTCTGCATGCATAAATGCACCAAGCTGCAACCATAAGATATTTGGGTTAACAAGTACTTGGACAAATGTGCCTAATGTTGTGTCTGGTGAGTGTATAAATATTGCTGAATCACAATTTGATTCCGTGTAGTTCACCACTCCCTACCACTGCAGACACCCATATTATCAACTGTCAGTGCACATCTTGCATCGCAGCTCTATCAGTGGTGATGACTCACAGAAAGGAGAATGTCTCAGATGAAACAAAACAGCCTGCGGGAGATGATCCCATCCCCTATGAATTTGCACAAAACCTCTTAATGAGTGAATTTGCATAATTGAAATTATGCTGCTTGCAGAGTACATACGTGGCATGAGACGTGGAGCGCAGCACTTTTGGGATGAGGTGGCAAGGAGCTCACCCCCCACATTTCATATGATTAATTTTCAGTCATGTGTTGCTGATCATCTGAATTTTTCCACAGTACTGCAAAGACGAATTGTACCATGACTCAGATCTGCATGCAGCTGCATGATCAAACACATCAAGGAGAAAAAGGGGGGAATAAATGGCAAACTTAGAGGAATAGGTGACTTTCAGGATACCCAGCAGAGAGGCTGCAGCCACAAAGAATTACAGCCAGACCCCTTCATAATGGAAATTCTAAATTTCAGAGGAGTGAAGTTTGTGTCCAGATTTCCACTGATGCAGTTGTGACCCCAAAGCATGTAATGAGTCAGGAGAGAGGCTTGCTCAGATGTGTTATGGTCTACCGGCAGCTTCCAAGGCGTAAAAGTGTAACGTGGTTTCCTGGAACACAAGCTGCACCAACAAAGGATGGGCTTAATCCAGAGGTCAGTTTGTAATTAAAGAAATAGTTTCACAGTTTGGCAATAAGCTTATTTTCTTTCAGGCACAAAGTTGGAGGGGAGGATCAATACCAGTCTTTAGGAAGTGTTGGCTGGTTGCCTGGCTTCCTCATCGAGGACAGAAATCAATAGAGTCTCTGTCCCCAGTTAAGAAATAGTTCCACATCACAATGTGCCACTGAGTTTTAAATAGAGATTGTTACCTTTGGTCAGGCTAGTTGCTTTCTTCATTTTCCAGTTTTTTTTTTTTGCTAAGGCTTGATCATGATGCTAGAAAATGACTTTTTTTTTCATTTAAATTTTTTAGATTGTTATTGTAATGGTTATTTGTCATACATGGACTTGCACAAACATATAATTATAAATTAGAGACTGTCTGACAAGTGTATGGACACTTTGGTAATACACAGGCAGGCAGCCTGCCAGCTAAACACAAGTCAAAATATGAAATCTGCCTAAGATCTCTGACTGCCAAAAACATCTGTAGTATAAAGATGAAGGACAGATACGGTGATCATTAAACCTTCGGCCTGATGTCTGACTTGCAGGCTTTGCTGACTGTGTGTCAAGTTTTTTCTCATGCATCTCGTCTAGATTGTAACAGATTAAAACATTTCATTCGGTCTCAGCCATCATAGGATATGATCAATCACTGTTGCACTTTGATCTAAGACAAACGTGTCTAGTTGACATTGTTAAAAGGGGGAACCCTAAGCATCCAGGTGCACTGCAAATGTGAAAACTACTGGATATGGGAAAAATGTGCACTGGGAACTGAAATCTGCAGATCAGCAACAATCAGATTTATTAGGCGTAAAAGAAAATGGACAAACTGGCAGTACTAGGATAGAAATTAGACAACTTTGTCACACATCTGCATTTCCCCCATAAAGCAAGAAAGGACAGCATTTCTTGTGATGGTAATGAGGGAAATCATTATTTCTGTCAAAGAATCTGCTGCAGGCCCTGAAAGCAAAAGGGTCAGAGTTACCAAGAAGGCAGATTCCAAATGGTCACAACCAAAATGTTGTAAAACCTGATGCTTTGATACCGCTGAGGAAAAATTGTTGGGTTTTCTTTCCTTTTTTGTCACTGGAAATTTTCAGCTCGCTAACCTTAAGTGGATACTTTGAAAAGGGTAGCTTACATTATAAAAAGTTCAACTAAGCCTAAAGTTGCATATTTAATCAGAATAATGACGATGGATTTTGCTACCAATCACTTCCACTGAACATTAAAGAAAAATATCTGAAATTTAACAGGTAAAGCCAACTTGTCATGCATTCATGCTAGTACACATTAGCATAGTTCACAGCTGATAATAGGTGTGTATTTTAGACTTTGTTTGCTATTGGCTATTTTATCTCACGTGTTTTTCTGGCCTTCCTCCAAAAGAAAAGAAAAAATGGATGTTGTGTTAAAGTCCCTCTGGTTGCAAAAAGACTGTATAGAAGTATATAAGAAAGCAATCCTGCTGCTCTGACATTAGCAAAGACTGAGTTTATCATCTAATCATTATTTTTTAAATATTATTTTACACCGAATGAGCCTTTCACTGGAACGTTTCCAAGCTCTAAGTCCCTGAAAGAGGGTTAATGCAAACTCTGAGTTAGTCAGTTAGAGGTAATAGGCGCTGTGAACCTAATCTGCTTGCTGGCAGGTTTTTTTGTACTAACTGTGTATCTCGCTGACTCCGCCCTCATACTGCTGAGCCTGAGGCAAAGTTGGACGCAATTAATTAGCAACTCGTTACATCGTGAGAGGATTATGAGACCCCGATTAGAAGTTTTTTCATTCCCAGATGGGAACCTTATCTGGGAACATTGATTACCGTTTCTCTTCACAACATTGTTGTTATTTCAGTTATACATTCAAGACTACCAAGACTATGTGAAGTACCCCCTGAAACTTAACTAGACTATATGAATGCAGCATACTGGACAATCCCTACCGCGACCATCACTGAAACCAACCAGCTGATCTACACCACGGAAACAGTGACACTTGCCTACAATGAACAGCCACACGGAGTAGTACCCTACGTAAAGAAGGAGACTAGAGCCCAAGATCAAGGAGGCATAGAGGGAACTGCAGAAAGATATGATGAAGAAAGGGGCACATCTGAGATCTCTGTCCAGCAGAACAAAGTTGTAGGAGCAGCATAGACTGTGTGAAGAACCATCAAGATCCCAGGCTTGAAGGAAAAAGATAATAAAAAGAAAGGATAAAGTGAGGAATAGTGTAAGTTTTATAATTAGGACAATTTACGACAGGTTTCTGACTTCATACCATAAACATGAACCTCTTAAGAAAACTTGACAACTTGTTGTTTAATTATACTTTTAACTTTAAAAGTGTTACACATGCAAATTTTGAGATACTGGAAATTTACACAGCTGGAAATGTGTCTGGATCTGTCTGGATACTGGAAACTTACACGTATTCATGTGGCTCTTCACTTAGCAATAGAGGGGAGTTACAACCACAGAAAAGTCTCCAACAATAACTTTTAAATCCCTGGTTTAATTACTTCTCTTTCAAATCATAGCTGAACCTCACAAAGTTATGAACCAACTTGCCAAAAATCCATGAAATTCTATTCTTGTTTGAGCTAAACTCAAGTGCCCTCACACACACACACACACTCCTGTATGTAGGAGGAAGGGCTCTGAATTACCATCCAACAAAATATACAAAAATTCTGTACATTCGCGAATTAATTTCTGAAATCTTTGGGGTCTTTCAGTCAGTACATCTCTCCTCCTTAATGTAAAATTCATTTTTGGAGTGTTTCTTATGCGGCTCCTGCGATTGATAGCAGCTGTTCAGCAATTCATACCATATGTGAGGAGTTTTGTGTAAATATTGTACCACGGGAAGCCTGCTTTACATTTCAATTACTACATTTATACAGTCAGCAAACATGATACCCAGGAAAAATGGCAGAAACCTGACTCTGACTGCCATGAGCGCAATTCATCAGGAATATTTCGTCAGATGTTGCCGCGTTGGAGGTCACCACAGTGCCCTGGCACACTTTCAAACAATGAATGGCTATGATTCTGCTCAATGTCCTGCTTCATGTGAGTTCCTCCGCAGACATGGGAGGCTGATGAATTAGATTATTATAGGAAAATCTAGAGGTATGTGTAGCAGAGATAAATATTTCAGTCGATGTACAAAAATGTTTATATGTACTCACTTTTGTTTAAGTCTTTGTCATGGCTAACAGAGTCAAGAAGGGCTTGAATGTTATCGGATTTTGCTTCGGAATATAATTCAAGTATTTTTAATTTATCTCTCTTCATTTATATATAGCTTCTATGCACGTGAAACTCACTACTTCCCTGCAGCTTGTGCTAAAACATAACTCATGCCACATTGACTCATGCCCAGCGAATTACAAGCCAGAGTACTCTGAAACACCAGAGCACCTCGAGACATTTGGTGTTCAAATGACTGAGTTTCTTGGAGAGCATTAACTGGATCTACAGTATGCGTTGTGATTCTTGGTTTTGGCTGTTCCTTGCACAAGCTGCCATTTTAAAAACATGCTTTTGTTGTAACTTAGCCTCTTGTTTTTTTTAAGAACTGTGTAGTGCTGTAAGAGCTGTGGCAGCAAAACATCAATGACATCATCCTTCAGTTGGTGATAGGTCTGGACTGCTGGCAGGCCAGTGCTGCATCCTGGAGCGTATCTGAGCTACCATAGGGCCAAAGGCAAGGTACACCCTGGACAGGTCACCAATCTGATGCAGTCCATAATCTGTAAATGAAGTTATTTGCTTTTTTTGGGTAGATTGATGAACTTCTGCCCATCTTTATTTCGGAGAAACTCTGCCTTTCAAAGATGCTCTTTTTATACCCAGTTGTGGTACTGTGCTGTGTTGCCATCAAATTAAAAACACGCTATGTCATGAAATGGTAAAATGTCTAGAATGATTTAACAATTGGTATACATGTTCTACTGTGAATAAAATCAGGTTTTATAAGATTTGCAACAGAGACCATTCAGTTTTACTTACATTGTATTCAGTGTCAACTTTTTTTTGGACTTGGGGTTGATGAAGGCGGTACTCAATGCACATTTCATGAAGTTGTGGTACTTTGGAACAAAAAAAGCAACATTTTAACTCTTTGTCCATAAATGTACATTAGATCGAGATGGAAAATTATTTTGTAATAAGATACTGGAGCTGTTAAAATAATTTGGGTGGAATATACTGTCTCCCTCTTAAAGTCTAACCAGAGCAGTGAAGGGAAGCCATGTGCACTGCAGCATGACTCTAACATAAACTCCACAGCTCATATCACTTATCAGCTCATTGGTAGGAGCATGTTCCTCCACAGGGGTTGCCCACGTTTTTGTGCAGCCCAGACAATGCTTCCTTGTTGAGCTACTCGTGCCTGTCAAAATGACTGAAAGCTTTATGAACGCAATCATAATATTTTTAAGTTGCTTTGCAGAAATGTCGTTTTGGCCCTCTTTCAACTTGTGTGGCATAGTTGCCTTTTTTCATTGCTGTGGAGCTGCTCACTGGTATGGGAAGCCCTTTGGTTCCCTGCGGAGAACATACTGTATCTGCCTGGGTCACAGTGAGGCTGCACTCAGGTCTGGGATATTTTCTGAGGCCACTGGTGATGCAGGGGATAAGCATAAAGTTTTTCAAGGCAAAGAAATCTCAAAGCAAGGCTGAAATTTCCATAAAAGCAATAAATTGCAACAGCAAAACAGAGGAATTCCATTATTAATATGTCCACATGCTGGCTTTGGTGCCCATGTTAAATGATTTGTTGTAATGGGATAAACATGACTGGGTGCTGTTTTATGCACAAGACTTGATTCAGAAACAGTCTGTTGCCGTGAACCTCTCAGCAAAGGTTAGTCTGTCTGGCTTGCAGCTTTGACTGATACACCTGCAACTTTATGACCAGCAGACGGATGCCGTTTAAAATGCGTATCACTCAGGTTTTGTGTTGTTTTTGTGTTGTTTCCTGAGAGGATTGTGAGTGTCAAAAACGTCAAGAAAAACATATTTTCATCTCGCAGTTTTGATGGATTAGCTGCACAACGTGTTGCTCTAGTAAGCCATAAAACATACTGTAATGTATTACCACATCCAAAATAAAACACCTGCAACATCTTTTTTTCTGTACTTGCAACATTATTCATATGTGGAAAAAAAGCTCTTATCTGAAGTTGTTGTGTTTTTTAACCTCTCCCTTGAATATAAAACATCCATGGCTGTTGAATGTATTTCAGGGCTTTGAGGCCAGACCACCTCTGAATGATTTCAAACAGCCGGTCTTTTTTAAAATTTTATTTTTACATCCATGAAGCCATCAAGTTCTGTGAGGCTGCATGGCTTTCTCCTGTCAACAGCAAATTCATATTTTGCCTTGTGGATCCTTTGTAGCGATAACGTCAACTCCTCCATTCTGCTATGGGTTTGAGAACTTAACTCGAATCACAGAGGTTTGAAACAGATGATAAAGGGAATGAAGAACAATAAGTTTTGGATCCTTATCAGATTTGCAAGTCAGGGATAGTCCCAGTCCTTCCAAAAGGTGTGTGGGGTACTTCTGGCTCAGTTTTTATTCTAGATGCACAAATGTCCACTTCAATAGTCAGGATTTTTTTTTGTTCATATCTGAACTGACAGATATGAAAGTTTGAAAACAAAGTTTACTTTGTACGCTGGTGGAGATGTAGGAAAAGTCAAACACTGGACTTTCACCCAGGAGACCTGGATTGTGCCAGTGTGTATTTTTTATGTTCAATTGTCAGTGAATTAGATTCATATAATACCAGAGCAACTTGTTTACATTTAGAAAGCATCATAGAATTAACAAAAATATGGTCTTTAACATAATTTATAATATGCCAAAAAGTCTTGCTGGCAGAAAGCTCTAAAAGCATACATCCATATTCAACAAGCTTTTGTTCTTGTTGTCGAGTCCCAGGAAACAGAAACTCGAACTCTTTCTCAGTATTGCTACAATGTTGATGAGAAACCTGGGGTTGTTCATATTTTCTTTACTCAGTGATGTGATGAATAGTAAGATGGCTCAGCTTTTCTGAGCAACAGCAAACTCTTCTTCAAGGCTAAACAAAGTTAGTTAGTAATGAGTAAGATTTTCTCTCTAGGTTGCAGTTGCTTTAAGGTACACATTTGTGTGTTTTACCAGGGAGTCTTATTTGAGGCGCTCTTTTTCAGGTGAACAACAGTATCCAAAGTCATACACAATGAAAATGTAAAACTATCAACAAGACCTCTGTTCTGCACTGTGTTTGCATATGGCACTGAAGAAAATAACTGTGGAGGAATTATATGCTTAAATATAGTTACATCACTTTCAGAAAAAAACATCTACTGTAGTGAAATGTATTCCCCACTGCTGTATAATGCATTATTGAAAGTTTAGATTTTCCTGAAAATGATCAGAAAATAGTCTTTTTTTTTTCTGAGAATATTGCTAAATGTCCAGAGCAAGATACAGAGTGTGATTAAAGTAGTGAGTGAGCTCATTTACATTTTGAGAGAATCTAATAGATTAAATGACATGGTAAGGCCATCATTTTCAGCATCTACATGGATAAATAATAAGAGAGATACTCCAAAAAAGGGCCATGTGGATGATAGATAACAATTGATAATGATATCTGCTTATTTTTTGTTTTTTAATATATAAAACTGGCATTTTAGTTTTCCAATTAGGGTTTACAAGGCCAAGGGTTAAACTTTCAAACACTAAATCTGTTTATCGCAAGCATGGGTCTTGTCCCTTAGCATCGACTCCTGCTCCCTGTAACAGGGTGACCTTTCACGGCTGGATTTACAATGAGGCATACCAAGACATGTATAGTAGAACAAGAGGCATTTATTCACCAAAGCGCTTTCAGGACATGACAATCACTCACATGTCCAGCCTTCTCTCCTCACAAACAATCACTCCTTGCAGCCTTACATACTCTCAGCTGTCTCAGGCTAAACCTTTATTCCACTAACAGGTGAGTTCTCAAATCCCAAACTTCCACCACATTATACAATACATCACTTTCAATAAATAAATAAATATAGACATACATTTTCTATTTTCATATTACTAAATATTTCACAATTTTTCCTTACACGATACCTTTATTATACCCCCCCCCCAAACTCCAAGCATGGAGATTCCCCTCTCTCCCTTAACCCATGGCCTCTCCCTGAACCTTTAAATGGTGTCTGGACTCCCATGTAAACATTTGTCCAAACACCTGGGAAAGGACACGGGAAAGACAGGTGAGCAATCACATCTCAGAGCCACGTCTTTGCACCATCTTTATTTCTAGACACACACATTTGTCCCAGCTCTCCTCAATGGTTAACCTTATTTGCTCTCACTAACAACCTTTCCTCTTCACAGACAACCACCACACTTCTTAATGAGGAGCAACTGTGCTGGACCTGGAACCAATAGGCTACCTACTGATTTTAAAATACACAATGAATATTCAATAAATAAACTCTTCTGTACAAATGTTCTTCATGTGCAAATCTATGCTCAAGGTGTAATGTTGAATAAAGTGTTAGATAAGGTGCTTTTAATAAAGTACAATGATGCTCCTAGTGTGCTATACAAGTTATAATATAAATAATCCTTGTAAGCGAATCCTCTTCCTTACATTTTATGATGTAAAGCTCCACTTCAGTTATGTTTCCTTGTACTTGATTAACTTCTTCTTCAAATGTTTGTGTGTATCATGTTTGGGAATACACACAAACATTATAAGCATTATAATCTGCTATGCTGTTCTGAGGCATTTGGTAAAATGCCATTTGAACTGAATGCTGTCAACACAAATGTTAGTGAGTCCAATATGTTTGGATACAAGTTTCTTCCTTCATAATACGCCAATAACATGATGCGAATTCTTTTCTATATTTGTTTATGTAAAGAAGATTTTTTAAACCGCTTCATTTTTTTCCTTGATATTGTCAATTGACAGTGAACAAATTTGATGAAAACCAGATAAACTGTGGTGTAATTAAATAGCTAAAGAAGCAAATATGTTTGCTTTGTGTGATAAACTGTTGTAAGGCTGACCAGAATGGGAGCACATTTCCTCTGCTAGCCATTTCTCCTATTTTACAAAACTGTGAGCTGTCCTTACATCCCCTGTAATGAGGCCTGTTGCAAAGAGCTCTGAGACAAAAAAAAAAAAAAAAAACTGGTGGGAAAAATTTTAAAAAGTGTTATTGAAGCTAGGAATTTTCACAATACCAACCATTTATGAGATGCAAAGCAATATGTGACAGACATAAGGTAACACAAGTTTTCCTTCCCACTGTAACCAAGAACTTTGTCACAGGGGGTCCTTTGACTGTTTAACTGACTATTGTTGTATGGTCTTTAACTTATAATATAAAGAGTGTTGTGGCAACTGTTGTTGTGATTTGGTGCTATATAAATAAAATTGAACTGAACTGAACAGAAAGATTAATTTCTATTGTTTTTTTTGTTGTTTTTCTTTTGTTTGTTTGTTTTTAGATCTGTGCGAGATGAACTGTTAACATTTGATTCGATTTTTTAAGGAGAATGGCGATTGTTTTTCATTTTTTCCAGACCTTTGGTCAACCTGTGCTACTTTTAAATGTGCTCATAAATAAATGGACTGGATTTGACTTGACTAACTATGCAGTAGCACATTGACTCACCCTAACCAAACCAACCTCCGTGAATTAGAACACTCTGAAATGCACTACTAGCCTCTGACCTGGAAAGCTGCAACAGGTTAATGCTGATTACACCACCATAAGCACTAATATTATTTACTTGCTGATTAAATATTTTGATCTGCAAGAGGGTCTCTGTAGAATTTGACCTTTTGGTTGCTTTTAAAATCCCATCCAGTAATGATTGCAGCATGCAATATACTGCATTTATGTGTGGTCAAAGATGTGCACACTTAATCACAAAAACATTACTTTTGAAAAGCAGCTGTTGAGTGTTTTTCTAAGAATGTTTTTAAAAACTCAATCTGTCCCTTTCATTGATTGCATTTCCATTTACTCTATGACTACAGTTTGTGCCAATCCATCCACAACCTCTTATGTTTAGTGCACCTCCTCTATCCTGTCTTCAACATGTGGCTGTTCTGTGTTTCTCCTATATTTCTCAATAGTGTAACCTTGAACTATGTGTTTGGACATCAATAACAATTGCATTAAAAAAACTGCCAAAATAAAAGGAGCAATTTATCGTATCCAGAGGTCCAGACAAGGTTTTGGAGGCTATGAGTCGTCCTCATGAGAAGAACTTGTAAAACCCTTCAGCCTCCCAGCAACCTCGAGGACGTCAGCTCATAGAGACAACAGCCCACTCTGCACCGACTCGTCGTAACCCAATCGCCCAACAAGGAGAAATGTTTTTGCAGGCCTGCTATCACAGTTGACATTGGCCCCGATCAAAAACCAATTGCACCATGTTACGAGGTTCAAGTAAAGGAAGTGTGTCTCTATTGAACTTGACTTAGAAAACAGGCGCGGGCTGCACAGCAGTAAGTGGGCGGCTTTTTTTTAAAAAAAAAAAAGAAAAGGTGTTGCTGGATCTTCCGACAGCACTTCCATCTTTCTGGTTAGGTTATAAAGTACATATGATGGATTGATCTAGCATGTGTTGCTGCCGTGATCACAAACACAGTTGCTTCGTGCGGCCGGTGAGAACCCTTCAAAATCATTTTTCCTTATCACTGTGTTTTACTTTCCCTGTGAATCCATTGGGAGCATTTGATGACAAGTGCCTGGGTTTTCTGCACACAGACTGCATGTCTTAATACAATGGTATCATGTTACAAATGTATTTATTGAAGCCATTTTCCCAAAGAAACTAGCACTGCAATCCAAAGAAAAGAGCCAAAAGCTACAAAACACATGCTGCGTCTGAACAATTGCTTCAATGTTTAAATAAGTAAAACCTCAAAAAATAAACTGGTCTCCATTAATTGTCATTTTTTTAAGTGCTAGTACAGAAATGACTGTTTTTCTCTTCCTTTACTTCCTTCCCTTCTGTGATGCAGAAAACAAGACCGCTGGGAAAGAAATATAATCGCCCACACCTTTTTGAAAGTCAGAGCTGTATATAACAACTTACAATCCCAGCAGTTTTTTTCTTTTAAATTTGCTGATTTATCCACCATGTGCACGTGCTAGTTCCTGAGACGGCTTTGCATAATATGGTATTTGACAGCCGGATGTGATATGAAGAAAAGGAAATAGGATAAAAAAAATCCATTTCAGCACTGGACTCTGAACTTGGAGGAACTAATTCTTCTTTTTTTCATCTCCAAATTGCCAGGTGTAAATCTGTATTGGCTCAAGGCCTGACAGGATACGGGGAGGGATGGCAAAGTCTGCACAGCTCAAAGTGAGCTCCATTGAGTTGGAGTCCTGAAGTGACTTTTGATATGAAGAGTGTCAGTTATATCTCTCAGCTGCAGATGGATGAGGTCTGCTTTGATAGATGGGACTGCACTGAGTATCTGGACTACTTTTCCAAAAACTCAGGAGAAATAAAGCTCAGGAGTTGAGCGCTATATGCATTAAAGTCAAAAGTTTTTACTTCTGGCGTATGTTTTAATGTCCACCTGGATTCAATGTGCACCACAGTGAAACTTTTTCACAAAGGCTGCGCTATTGAGATGGTTTAAATAACTGGAGGGGTGGAGGGGGGCTCTGTGTGCGCGTAGATTTTCCAGAACATTTACTTTGACATTCACACGTTGGAATTCTGATTTATAATCTCAAAATGTATCTCACCAAAGTCTCTTTATTGTATTCTTCATATGAAGCATAAGTATCATGACACATTTTCAATATGAGATGCAGATATTAGCAATTGTTTGTCTGTTGTGGCTGTTGAAATAGTAACTAATTTCTTCTACTACATAGAAAACTGAGCTAATTTAGTTGAGTTCACATTGCAGGGGAAAAAGAATAAGGTTTAGTAGGTTTTCGGTACGTGGCTTTAATGAAGTATTCCCAGTGAGAGCCAAGAGTATTAAGGTAAATGCAAGACATTACTTAAGGGGAATCAAACACTGATTTCAAGGTCAGATGATATGCATAATATGCATTTTTCTTAAAGAAAATCTGAGCAGTAGTCCTAATTTATGAGACATTGTGTTCCGCTGGCAGTTGTTTAATACGTAACAGCTCTGTCTCCAATAAGTCAGCTGTCTGCTTTATGACAGCCAAAGTAAAACACATCAAGCCAGTCATGCTGCAGCAGTGACACAAGTGAGTTACTGTTGGGAAACAGCAACACACTTGTAGAGGTAAAACAGATTTTTTTAAACTCATTCTTGGAGCAAAGCCACCAAACATTTTTAGTGTTTTTATGCAGTTATGGCTCATTTGTTTTCATTTAGATAGGAGTCTAGTCTTGTTATTCTAAAATACATCCCCTCACATCTGCCTGTTTTTCTGAGCTTTGTTAGTCTTTAAAACAAATAACTTTAGAGGTGGAAAAATAAAACCCTCTCACTCAGATTTTATTTGAAAGAAGCCATTTTGCTCATTAGGTGATCCAACGCTTTTACAGATGCAGCAATCCGATTTTCTTTTTCCTTTAAAAAAAAAAATCAAGTCACAACTGCAAACTCCCCTCATTGGTTGGTTCTGAAACAGCACTGGTCACAGTAGCCATTCCTTTGAGACATTGGCATTTTCATTTATTTTAGGACAACAATGTATGTCAATTCATTCACAACCTCTTATGTTTTAGTGCAGCTCCTCTATCCAGTCATCAGTGTTTGGTTTTCAGTGTTTTCCCTACATTACACTCACTAGTGTAACCTTAAACTATTGTATGGAATTACTGTATGGTTCTGAAACACCACTGCTTTCAGACATCTAATCAGAATATCTAGACCTCTCTCTATGAGTTTTGTAATTCTCAATTGTATGAAGTCCTACACCAAAGAATGTTTTTACTATATTTTATTTAGTCCTGTCAAAAAAGTTCACCCCATGATTAAATAGCTTGTAGAACCACCTTTACCAGAAGATTCAGCAACTTGAATCTTTTGTTTTTCATCCAATCTATTGTAGATTTGAATTGTAGAGTCTTTCTTCTCTCAACCTTCCATCACAAGCATTAGTTCTTCAGTCTTTTTCTAATTATACAATCATGTACTTTAACCCCCTAGGACTCGAACTTTTCCATGGCATGCATTTTAAATTTCTCTTTGACATTTGGGCTGATTGGGACCTGATGAATGTAAAAACAAAGAATTACCTGATTTTTTTTAACCTAATTTTTGTTTCTAAGAAAAATGAGAGCCACATATGAGGATATTCATTTAAAATTTCGATAGAACAGTAGCAGTATAATGTCCTCGTAAGTGGATATCAGGCCCTTGTAGAGCAAGATTGAGTATTTTGGTCTAAATAATCAAAATGTGATGTCCAAATATGTGGACACCAGGTCCTAGGAGGTTAATATTAACATGCTAACTCTCACTTCTCACCCCAACTGGTCACAGCAGATGGCTGCCCCCTCCCTGAACCTGGTTCTGCTGGAGGTTTCTTCCTGTTAAAAGGGAGTTTTTCCTTCCCACTGTCGCCAAAGTGCTTGCTCATAGAGGGTCATATGATTGTTAGGTTTTTCTCTTTGTGTATTATTTTAGGGTCTACCTTACAATATAAAGTGCTGTTGTTTTGATTTGGAACTGTATAAATAAAACTGAATCGAACTGAATTAACTGAGGCCTGTAGAGGCTGAGATGTAGCTCTTAGATTTTTTGCAATTTCTCTGCAACTACACAGTCTGACGTTGGGGTCAATTTTCTGGGACTTCCGCTCCACGTAAAATTTTTCTCATTGTGTTAACACACACACTCAAATGCTCCAAACCAGCAAGCTGTCAAACTCTTACAAGCCTTTAAAGTGAGGGGTGCATGTGATTAGCAGTACCTAGCTGCTACCTACCCTCCTAATTCCCATGAAAACAGGGAGGATCTACAGTACTTAGTTTTTCACACAACTGTGCATAAACCCTGAGGGCCAAATTACATATTGTACATACACATCATGGGTAATAAATGTAAGGGCTTCTTTGAAATGGGATGTGCCCATAAAGTGAAACAGTTTTCATCAGTACTGCCAAGAAAACCATGACAATACAGCAGAATGAGCAAAACCTGCAGTCTTAAATAAGGCTAATTAAATGGAACGTAGTCATATGTTATTAAACACACGCCTTTCCTGTTTTGGTGGATGAATTAAGCTTTTCTTCTTAGAAGGTTTACATACAGTATTTAATCTGAGCACAGTTGGAATCTTTCAACCTGACCTTTGCCATGATAACATCCACACAGTAGCTGAAGATAAAATACCAAAAAAGATGGCCTTTAAATTGCTTTTTCTCCACAGCTAGAGTAATATTTCAACTCAGCACAAACATATTTTTGGTGACACAGCTGTTAATTTTTGCCATTTATACTGAAAAGGCTCATAGGAATTGCTACAGATTGCAACTTGTGCAAAAATGTCAAACATCATTGATTAATCAAACTTCTTCTATAACCCTGGACTACTAATGTCATTACCCCTATGATGAAATAATAATGGTGTTGCTATTAAGTGATCCAAGAAGCAAGGAAATCAATAGCAAAATAACTAGATTTCTTTTCCTGTTTTGGAAGCCACTTCGTAAACAAATTTCTGCAAAATGGCCCAGGTTTGTCTCCCAAGATGCAATGCTTTCAGCAATGTGTGATGGTATCATAGCCAAGCACTTTCACATGGCAGCTGCTGCAATTATTTCCAAATGGGTGTGGGGTTTTCCGGCTTTATCCCCCTTTTTCATACTTGTTTAACTGCACTTTTTTTTAAAGGAAAACCAAACACTGATTAAGAAGCCAGTTGAGGTCATTAGATAACAGGAGTTCCTCTCGTTCTAGTTTTTAATTTTACTCGGGTTGTATAGCTACACCCCTCTGCATGATCTTGCAGAGTTCAGCTGAGAAGTCAAGGCTGGGCCTGGAAGCAGAGCAGGAGTCTGGTAAAAATATCAAACAACCATTGAGCTGGAAAGAAGTGTTTTGTTCCCGACACTGGTCTGATGGTGTTTGCTTAATCTCCAATCAATGCACTACCAGAATGGACCCTTTTTATTGATGGCCAAACCCTTGTGAGGCACACGCAGAGGATCTGGCATACAGGTGACATCATCAAAGCTGTGTGTGCATTTTTGTTCCTCTCTGAAAATAAATTTAACTGCTAAAGCTGGTTATTTCACAGCTGAACAGTGGAGCTCCTGGCTGTTTTGTTTTGGGTGGTTCTCAGAATCGCCTGCCAGATGTATCCGTATGTACAACAATCCAGAGGATATGTGGCCAATTCAGGCTGCCGTAGGGCTCCCAGCGAAATAACAAGAACCAAATGTTTATGAGATATTTCTATCTTTGACAAAGTTCCACTTGAACGTGTCTCGGTGATCAATTGATCGGCCATTTGTCACAGGGCAAAGACTATGGACAAAGTAAACAGCCTTTGTTGAAAGATATGTGCTCATTGCGGAACATCTGTGAAGCATTGCACTCGTGACCATCTTAACATCCCCACATTTTAACAAACTCCTTCTGAACTGCTTCATATGTTCAAACGTTCTCTCACTTTTTGTATTGTTCAGACCAAAAATAAACTGGCATAAATATCAAATCTGTGGGTTTCTACGAAGCAATTGCGTGTTTTTAGCTCAAATTTGTAGAAAAAAAATTAGCCCAGTGCTCCGTGAGGCATCTAAAGACTTCAATTCAATTCAATTCAATTTTATTTATATAGCGCCAAATCACAACAAAAGTCGCCTCAAGACTTCTATCAAGTCCAGTGCCATTCAGATGAGTGGAAGGGCAGCAGCTACAGTCTGTAATCATCGGAGCTTTCCTTGTTCGACTGAAATTACGTTTCATCTAATTTTGTTTGCTCAGAGCTGCACAGGAACAGACTTGATGGTGTGGAGGAACACTTGGGAAATGTGGGTCAGTCCAACTCACTGAACACCACCCAGACAGCCCATGAAACAAATCCAAAATGAACAGCACTTTGCATGAGGCTGAAATGGATATACACAAAGCACTACCTATACGCTTCATAAAAATTTTTAAGAAAACAGGTCTGTGACCTTTCCTGTGAAACTGAATTCCTAAATGCTAAAATCTTCAGTCAGTTAATCTTTAGCAGTCTGCTACATTCATCAAGTTTGATTAGAAATAAAACCCTGAAACGTTTAAATCCGTCTTCAGCAGAATCTGTGTTACAACTTGTATTTCCTGAAGTGATAACTTCTGCCATTTAAACATCTCTAACTCTGAGACTAGCAATGCTTTCCTCATATGAGGTAAATAGTGTATCTTTCAAGTTAGGTAATTTTTATGGTAAAACATCTGATTGACAAAACTTCTGCAGGTGTTAATAACCCAACTGTCTTGATGTAAAATCTAGTTGCAGAAGGCTACAAGACACTGTAAATGACAGATGCTAAACAACCACTCCCGTTGGTAATTTTATTCAAATTGTTATTAAAGGTGTAGTACGTAAAACTAGTATGTTTTAACATGACAGGAAAAGTGTTGAATCCACATCTGTCAGAAAAAACATGTCCTCCATCCTGTGAAATCCAAACAGATGGAGCAGGACACCCTGGTCTTTTTGGCATTGCTTGCTGCTCCGAATGCAGTTGCCGTTTTTAACTCACTCCTGGGAAGTCCCGTTCTGACCACTTTCCCCTTCTGCTTTTGTGATGGGTACTGGATCTCCTCCAGTGTCAAAACAGCAACCCAACAATTTGATTTTCTTTTTGGGAAAGAGGACAAAGCCCCAGGAAGACAAAATTGGCAGGTGGGGTCAGCTGGGTAGGAGAAAGTTGTTGTGCTGTGTGTTCTTCCTCAGACACCTCAAGACAATACAACTGGGGGACAAGCTGACAGTGCACAATACCAAATGAAAGAAAAGAAAATGTTTACGAGCTGAAAACTGCTGTCAGTGGGTTGAATCCAGCAACACAGCTCTGATGGGAATGTCTTCTACATGAACGTTGGGTCAGTTTATCACTGCCTTTTAAGAACCATGACAAAATGCATATCTTCAAGTGATCAGAACAAGACTTTCAGGTAATGATTAAAAACCTGCAGCAGTGGTGAAGCGGTTCTTTGACTTTCATCAATAGGGCTTCTTTTAGGTATTCGTGTTAAGTCGTGGCCAGGGCTCTTGGTGAGGCTGTAAAGCTAATAGGTGAGGCCAGCACCTGCAGAGAAGGGAAACAAAGTAGAGCAAGCCTAAATATACATTGATGGGATTGGCCATTTCGTGCCTTGGCTCCCCTGTGTTACTGTCTGCTTTTCTTCAGTAACTGTGGTTTTAGCTTTCAGCTATGTGCTCTCTCACGGTACACAACTGAGAGGCAACACTTTTGGGGAGAAGCATTGCGACCACTTTTATTATAATTTAGAGGATTTAAGAGGTCTGAGACACTTTTATATTGAATTAGTGTATGAGTTATATGTCCCCATGACAAAAATTAAATGTTTCAGGGCTTTGTTAGTGTGAATAGATTGTGCAAAATGTTTTAGGGCAATTCCCTTAACCCCTTGCCTTAAGCATTTACATCTGAACAATATTAATCACCACTTTTCCTCAGAAACTCATCAAACCTACCCAATTGGGTCGCATTAGTTTGACAGTCACTTAATCCTGTCAGCGCTCTCCAAACCTGCTATAATCCCTGTTTAATCAACTGATCTGTGCCCTTCCCCAGTCATCAGTGACAGGATTATCATTTAGGGAGACACATCTGTGGCCAATTCAACATGCTTGCTGTTATGAGAATGACCCTGTGAGATGATACAAGAGATAAAAGCCGCCGCAATGAAGTCTCCTTCGAACATAATCCTCTCAGATCGGAACCACCAAGACGTATCACATATCCGCTAATCATTTTCTAAATTGTTTACTGAGAATACTTCTTGTCTGGAAGACAGCAAGCCTGCAGGGAGAAGCAGCTTTCTCTGCGTTACAGTCTAGGGTTGGGGTCACGCGGGGCAAGCGATTCATGCTTTAAATACTGAATGTTATACCGTGAAAGGACACAAATGTATTAGGTTATGGGGTTGTTAATGGAAAGAATTATTGCATTGACGTTTTTGGTTCACTGAGCCAATGTCGTACAGAAAACCTGCCTTTTATCAAGTGTCTGTTGAAGTGCAGCTATACTGCGGCATATTCCTGCGAGTCCAGTACATTTCACGAATAAACAAACCATGACTGGAAAGATTCAGTCATCTCGGAGACACAACAGCTAAGGCAGCGATTCATCTCCCTCAATAATATTCATTACAAATCTGCCTCTCTCAAAATGTTTTCCTGGTTTTTCGGTATTTGTCACTTAGCAGCTTTAAGTACAAACAAATGACTGCAAGTTATGTGACGATTACATTCTCCTGAACAACTTTTCAGTTGGCAACTTGTACATTCTGTAGGTTTATTTTGGGTTTTGCTCAGAACTACTACAAACTGCAGAGCAGGCTGTAGTTTAGTCAACATTGATGCCGTATATTTTACAGTGGAATAAAGAATCTGCCAACGACAGCAGCTGCACAAATGTATCTGCTAGAAATGTGACATAGCATCATTGCAATGAAGTGATTGATTTCCAGGATACAAGCAGCTTGGACCAATCCATTTTCTCCACCTCACTGAACTCATTGCAAACAGAGAGAAACAATATTTCAAAGTATAAATATCAAAAAGGTCAAAGATTGAACTCTGACAGTTATCTCTCTCTATTGGTTTTAATTTTCTGCCGTCATGCCTTAAAGCTATTACGGTTGCTCTTGCCAAAACAGACACGGGACTCGATGCATTCATGTGCTGTGCTCTCACGTCGCCCACATCACAGTATCTCAAATGGAGCACGACTCCTCTCCTGGCTTCTCCCCATCGTTTCGTACAACATCTGGCACTGTGGGCTGGCTCCAAACTCTGGTGGAGGTCTGTCACTGCATGCTGTAACACATCTCTGAGAGGACCCTCCACAAGATGAAGACGGACTGCGCTGGCAGGTCTGCATCAGAGCAGCGCGCGATGTTCGTCACGCATCAACATCTGTCCACAACTCGGCGGGATGCAAAAAGGCCCCGTTTCATTTTCTACAGCGAGGGGCTTATGCTCTGTAGTGTTTCAGTGCATGGTGGGGAATGGGTGCACCCGTGCCTGAAGACGATGATACACTGCAGCATGGAAAGATTATACGTCTGTGGTAACATTTTGGTATGAGAACAGTTGTGATTCATGCTTATTTTGCACACGTTTTGGCCTGACTACTGTAGCACTAAAAATTCATATTGGTTCAATCTTGTATATCCTTTCCTTTCCTTCTGTGAGAAGTCTTCAGCAGTGGAAAAGTAAAGCATACAAAGTTATTCATGAGGCATCACCACTGAGTGATGCAGAAGTTTCTCTCTACGTTCTCAATGTTAATTAAATCTGCCAAAGCAGGGTATACACAATTATTTTACCACATATGATACATGTTGGGATGCGGCAGAAAAGCTACTGTAAAATAAGGGTTTCTGGACTGTCAAACATTTGCCCTAAGTAGTTTGTTGTATGATTAAGCACAATATTTCTGAGTTCACTGATGTTGTGGTGCACTATCGCATTTTTCAGTTTCAGTTACTTGTCTTACCAACTACAAGTCCAGGGTCAAAACACGTATCCATCAAACATTCTGGTCTTTAATTAATCCCTCTGTATTTATTAAAAATAACATATTTGGGTTGTTGAGGTTTTTCAGTCATTAATATTTAACCTCTGAGTGCTAGGAATTGTGAAAAGTACCGTTTTTAAAAACCTTTGTAGCAAAAGATTCAGAAAATAATCAGAGAAAAGTGTCTCAGCTATTGCAGTTATACATATTTTTTAAAAAGCACCCTTGGTAGGAAATTCTTAACATTAGGCACCTTGTCGAAAGCAGAGAAAACCATATGGAAAAATAAAGACGGCAAACGTTATGGTTACCAAAGAAAAAAAATCTTCTTCAAATTTGGTAAAAATCTGTGGTTTGGATAAAAATCTACATATGGAGGACTAGAGTCCCCCTTTCAGTAAAACATTTATTTCTCCCCTGACTTGGAGTCTTGTGTTCATGACAGCAGAAAAAAGTAGTAAAGTCTGGTCTTAAGAGTCCCGTTCGCCTCATTCCAGCCCAATTTGTTCCCCTTCTAGATGTAAATCATGCAACTTAAGTGTAAATCATGTCTGCTGCCTGAAATGATGCCCGGTCTTTTATGCTGATTTCCAAAGTGCAACATCCTCAGCCACTAGGTTGCTTCTAGGCGATGAAATTAGATGAAGAACAATACAACAGCAATTTAACAATGGTGGAAACTATGCTTTCGATATATTAAAACATACAAATATTGAGCCAGATAATTGTGCTAAGAAGACATGAAAAGAAATGCTGGAGAAGTTTGTTTGAAACTTGCAAACAAGCCTGATGCTTCTTGTGCAATCAGAGACGACGTTTGGAAATTAAAATACATAAATGGGAACTTATCCATATAGTAAGAGCCACATTACTGCTTTGAGTTTGCTGGTTTTCTAAGTTAAGAGTGGATGGGTGCATGAGGGCATTTGCTGAATAGGCACTGGCATGGTAACCATCCATGTGCATTTCAGTTAAAACTTAAATAAATACCTTCACTGCTCTGTTTGAACCTTTAAAAACCTTAATCACATTCACTTTGAATAAGTTGGCATCATGCATTGCCAGACTGAACTGTGTATTTATAGCTTTGCTTCACTGGTGCATAGGAGTTCAGAAACATTAAACTTTTCAAGCTCCGACATTGTGAGAAAGTGATGATAGTTTTTCAGTATTGTAAGCAGGATATTTACAGGGTATGGTTGTCAAAAAATTGATACTCGGATACTAACTGATTCTAAAAATTACTATTGGATTAAATACTTCTTTGCCACAGTGCAGTCCTTGCTTCTTCCAGTTGACACATGGCCTCACAGCATAGCTCCAGACAGGCAGGCACACAGCCTTCACTAAAGTTCCAGAACAAAGCTGAGAAAAGTCTACGAGCAACCAGACAGAAACAGTGGCAACCCTCCATAGCCACTCAAATTAATTAAGCAACAAAGATATAGTGACAAGTTGCAAGCAGCACAGAAACAGGGCTGTAGCTGAATACATAAAACAGTAGCCTAATCTTTATTTTAAAAAATCATACTTTTTTCCCCCAGTGGCACTGAAAATGTTTTCCTGGATATTAATGTTGAAATTTTAGTATTGTGACAACCCTACGGGCAAATCAATTTTCTCTTATTGCAATATTTCAGCAATGCCACTACCAATCAAGTCAAGTGGTGAAAATATTGTGGTTTGAGGTACTTGCTTTGTAGCCTATTACTTGACATTACAGTGAAGAAAAAGTTGATCATTGCCGTGGTTATTAGCTTGCTTTTGTTGCGACTTTTGCACATCCACCATTAAGCACTGAAGCAACACACACATTTGAATCATTCCCAACTCTACTCAGTGTATGAAAATATTCTTTTTTTTATGGATACCTGGACTCTAGCTGGACTTGTAACATCTGGGAAAGCAGCTACAAATTTTGTTTGCTTTGGGGAACTAAAGTTGCATTTGGATCTGTAAGTGGCTATTACATCAGAAAACAACCACGCTGGCCATTACTCTGATCCCCGAGATCATCTTCTATCAGCACCATCCTAACCAAAGCTTTACTGAAGTCTGCTTTATCCTTTCTGACACTTACTGCCTCTCAGATATGAATTAACACCTCCATCATTTCTCTGTTTCTGGTGCTGCGGGCCTGTGAAATGCATTGTGGTTTGGGTTCTGGAGGGCTGTAATATGTCAAAACCAGGTGCTACACATCTTAATGCAAGATGGCCAATTGTAAGCATTCCATTGCAGACCATCGCTCAAAATCTCCGTCCTGGCAATGGAACTATTCAAACTGAAAGGAGTTATTTATGAAGGAGGAAAGTGACATATATTAGGCCAGACATGTCTTTATCTTTAAAATATCCTGACTGGTGAGCAGATATGGGTGCATATCGCAAGCTGTTACAGAAATTTAATACCGAATCCTGATGAATGCGTCTTTAATGTGGTTGATGGCTCCTGCAGACAAAACCAAAAGAAAGAACTTTGACTTGCATCTTTCTCCGGGTCTGGCAGAAGGAGCAGTGGGGCAGCACTATCATGCAAGTGGAAACTTCTCCGCATGCAAAGATAAGAAAAGGAGGGGGGAGGGAGAGGAGGCATGGGGGAGAGGGGGTTGCAGCTGGAAGACATTACGTGTACCAGTCATCCTCACTGGAAAAGAAATGACAAGGAAGAAAAAGAAGAAACAAGAAAATAAGAGACAACTTTCAGATATCCTCAGATGTTATTTATTAAAAAGAAGAAGCCCCCAGCCACCCCTCCCTATCCTTGTTATTGGATGTATGCTTCCCTTGAGACTGAACTGTGCTGGATTCGGTTCTTTTTATAAGGTGCTTTGACTTAATAAAGATTTGACAAATGCTTTCCGTCACAATCACCGTTTTCTTCGCATTAATTACTGCGTGTGGTACGGACGGTGAATGAACCTGCAGGATTTCAGACCCTTCAGGGAATCTTCAGTCATCAATCAGAAGCATCAGGAAAAAATGGTACTATTATACTGCCATGTAGATGAAACACATTTCAAATGTTTGCCTGTTTTCTTTGTCTTTTCATGACTACAGTTATTAGTACTCTTCGCGATTCCTTTCATCTTAGTATATATATTATACCTTAATATGTCATCTGATTAAAGGGTTACAGAACAAAGTGATGGAAGGGAAAAGACTGCAGGACCCCATTTACACCTGGCATCATGGAAGTTGGGTCTCATCCAGGGTATACATGCAAGGCATGGCAACTGGAATTTACTGTCATGGTACTTTCTAGTCTGTTCTAGTCATTCTTAGACAAAAACATAAACAACTGTGCCACAGAAGATCGAAGGTCTCCTTAGGGCCTCCATTACCCTTTAATTTCCACCAATTTGCAAAATATTTACACCAGGCCACTGTAGATGATCCAAAAATGAGTTTTGTGAAGAACTGCATGTGAAAGTAATGGTTGTAGAATATTTGACATACATGGCTCTCTTATTATATTCAGATTTGTTGGTTTGCAGACAATGGTTGCAGCATATTGTGAGAAAGTGGTCATAAGTAGTGTCCTTCTGACACTGTGAATTTTGCCACAGGCTGTTTTTGACCACCACTTCCCAAATTTGTCTTTTCCCCCTTGATCTTACTTTGTGTGGTAAATCCATGAATGCATGGAATCCGGGTGCTGCAGTCTTTGCATAATTCGACATGCCCCAATCTTGACAGTTTGACATTTGTGGAGCCTAAGATTTCATTGAATTTGCATACAATAAAATTAGTCAGTGTCTCTGAGCATGTAATGCCTAAATTGACCAATGCTTTCAAGTTTAAAATGTATTTCTTTGTTTGCTGAAAACAAAACAAAAAGAAAAACACAACTCAAAAATACAAAGAGATAGAAACTTTGTCCATTCAGTCGATAGTCCAGACAGACTTTTGGCAAAGGTATTTGAGTCCCCCCATCTTGCAGCTGCTTTAGTAAAGTGAAGCATTGGCCAACAATAGAAAACTGTGGTTGTGGGTAGGTTTCCTTGCATGAAAGGATGTAATTATATGAATATGAAGTATGGACTTTGCTGAAAAAGAGGAAAAGTCTCACTTTTAGAGTAAAAGCAAAATTCAAAGAAAGGCTGTATCTGTTCATGGAGTACAAATAGAAAACTGGAAGAAAACAAACTAACCAAAATTCGACTAGAACTGAAATGGAATAAGATGACACTGAGGTAGTTACTCAAGATGGTAGGAAAGAAAATGCCAGAGTAAACTACAACAATGAGTCATAGACTCGTTTGTCCATTATTTCACAGCAGAAATGAACTGTCTGAATTCTTCATTTACACCCACAAAGGCTTTTTATCCCACCGCGAAAGTGCAGATTACCAACCCCAGTAACAAATCTGAACTTGTCAGCACGTCTTCCCTTCCACAGTCCTTTGGAAAGCTCAACGTTTCCACACTTCTCTCTGCATGTGAAGCTTGTACTGTACAGATGTACCCTCAGCACACCGGGAGGGGAAGTACAGCCGCGCAGCAATGGAAGCAAGTGCGGGCGTGGCCGAGCTCTGCTGTGGAAGCTCATGTGCGGTAACATTTTAGAAGTTGAAGGCTTGTTTGCGGTGTAGACACCAGCTTCATTTCCTCTCAAGTTTGCCAGCACACACTTGAAATCACACTCATTAGATGTGGGAAAAGACCTCATGTGAAACCCCCACTCAGCTTTTATGCCGTGAATCTGAAATGTTTTCATTCAAAATATCGGCCAAAGTATATCTTAATACTGTTAGCACATTACATTGGTAATATTACTTTGAAACTTTTCAGTGCATTTTGATTGTAATAGACCATTTCCTTTCGACATGACTTTTCTAGTAGCTTTCAGTGGTGTTCACAAGTTCTTTACTTTGAAGGTTTGCCTTTTGTATCTGGAAAAGCGGTGAGAGTGCCTATACTAGTGCACAATTAATGTGCAGCAGGACCAAAATAACAGCTTAAAAAGGCTAAAATATGTCCATGAATCATGAGAGGAACTCCACGTTTATATAGATGTACACCTTGTCTCTATGTCTCTGTTCGGAATGAACCCC
>NW_024582434.1:955552-1170101 GCF_018398535.1 Haplochromis burtoni
CCATAATTAGATGATCACATAGCAAAGAGCCAGTTTTGTCATCACCTACTTGACTGAACCAGTGGGTCTGAGTTTAGCTCCATTAGATCATCCATTGGAAGAGCGCCATCCTTTCAGTGTAGTGTCATAAATACAGAGGTGATGGTGGGAATGAGGAATTGTGGTGCAAGGGGCAGCTGCACCTCTCTATAGTATTTATGGCAGCAAACACAGAGGACACATGTAGATAAATTCAAAAACACATCATAACAATCCCGTGAAGGCTGCGGCTTATAGAGCTTGGTACGTCTGTTGCCAATTTTTTTACCGCCCTGCTTCGAGGGGACCAAGAAGGGGTCAGCATTTCAAGAAGCTCTTCGAAAAGTCTGTGGGATAAGGCACATTTGGGAATCTGCTTTATGACAGTATTGTAAGCATAGTATGGGTTTTATGACAGCTGAGGTCATGTACTTCTGTTATGAGTATGAAGGCTTATTTTATGCCTGAACGTATAGATATGTATCATGCCAAAAAAAGGTATGATGTCCAAATAGCAGTAGGGGCCGGAGAACTCATTAGCACATCAGTCCAACTGATATCTTTCTGGACAAAACATTTCAGACACGCAGTTTCATCCTTTGTGCACTAAAAGAAAGAGTATTTGTGTAAGCAGGGGTTTCTTCTTTAAACTATGTTTTAGCTTGTGTTTGCTCATAAAAAAAGACATTTTGTGGAGATGAAATGGTCATAGGGAATTAACTAAAAAAAAGAAATATATTTAATAATTAATTGTAATAATGAATCAAGTTTTTACTGGGTAAAGTGAGAATGGGAATGAAAAATTAGTGTGATTAGGCTTCTTGTGTTATCTGACAATGGCATATTCATTGTGTCTTTGGTGGTTTTTGTACCCTCCATGGTTTAGGCTAATTTTGTTACATCTTGAAAAGGCTTCTCTGGATTGGGTATGGGGAGTCTAGCGGCCAGATCTGTGAATACAGTGGATTTTAGCATCTTTTCCTCTTATTATTTGTTTTTGTAGCCTGAAACGCCGTCAGACAGCAACCCCATGGATGCTGTTTTCAGGTGACGGTTCTATAAACACGTTTTAAAGCAGATGCTAAGCTTCAAACAGCTACAGGCTGCTAACTGGAGTTTAAGTTGAAAGATAGCCTTTTACTGTTAATTTCTCAGAGGACTTCTAATAACATTATTCCTTGAAATTTGATGCTCCAAACATGAATTGCAGCCACAATGTGCATTATGATGTGAATGTTCATAAGTGCAAGAGTGCAAGAGTTACTCCTGCAGAGTTGTACAAATCAAACCGCATGGTGTTTGGTAACACATGCTATCTGAAATCTGTAAAGCTTCAGACCTGAAGAACCTGACACATGCTTTGTTAAGAAGAAAACAGGACAAGCTTTTGATCTAAATGCCACATATTTTTGCTGTGGGTCGGCCACTGGCTTCATGCAACATTATGTGCATTTTGCACAGCTGTCATTCAGTGAGCATATTTTATAAGCTAGTCTGACATAGCAGTTTGTAAACTCTTTGGTCTGGATCAACCCACTTCCTGTTGTTTGCCTCAGCCAGACTTGACAAATGGATCGTGCTCTAGAATTATATCGTTTTACTGTCATTATGTGTAAAATAATGGGTACAAAAGCTTGCAAATGTGCTATAGTGGGTATTTAGAGATACATCGGGCCTGCACAAAACATGTCATCTGAGTGCAGAGAGTCAACCAAGATGGTCAAATTATTGCAAGACAAGGCTAGACAGAGTTCTTTCAAAATACTGTTATAGAGGCACTCGAAATGTGAAACATCCATCCGCAGAGGAGTAATCTGACCAGCTGATGAACCACCATGCGGTTTCAGAGTTTTGGTTTTTAAACAACAGATATTCAAAGGGTTGTTATGCAATTTGGGGCACACAAAATAAATCAATCAACCATGTCATGTGAATAAAACTGACCAAATCCTTACAGTTGAGTGCCACTTTTGGGTCCTGACATTAATGTGAATGCTATTGTTACACATATAATTAGCTCATATAACTAATCAACCCTCGTCCACCCCTGGATGTCCCACAACAGAATTCACAGCCAAACGACGCAAAGGATACACCGCCATATCCAATCCCAGACACCTCAGACACATCGACTTTCTGTGTCCATGCGCTGATGAATCAGAGCTTTTTTTGTGTGTGTTGCCAACCAGTATATTTATTCAGTGTTCCCAGAATAGCTGAGTTTAGACCCATTTTGGGGGTGCTTAAAGCATATATTTTCCTAACTTTTCTACTGACAACAGTACAGGATAGAACAAAAACAGGTTCGTCATCAATAATAAGACTTTAGTTGCTGTGGCAGAAAGGAGATAAAGAGGTAATTTCATGACACAAATCAGTAATGTAGATTAAAAACACACTTCAACTTAAATACATCGAAAGTTCAAGCTTTTTTGATAATGAGGAGACATTGCTGTGACTTATTTTTATTTGTTCTGTTTGCCAGCAAAGGAGCTGATGTGCGTTATTATTTTAGTTTCTTTTTCAATTTTTATTCTGACTGAATTAGGTTTCAGTGTTTGTTTACAGTACACCTCCAGATCCAGCAAGTCGAAATTATGTTATCTGTCTATGTCCAGCAGCAGCCTGTATTCAGTTTGAATATTGCAATAAAACGATATGGACCAGTTTGTGTTTTTTATTCACTTCAACATTTAAATTCACCAAAAAGTTTTGGTGAATGATGCTACTTTCAGCGCTTGATGGTTTGGTGGGATATCTCTATGTAATTAAAAGTCTGAAATAATGTTGTGAGTGTTTCTCATCTTATCTGCTTTTTCACAAATGAGCCTTTGTCATAAAGGTGCCACCTTAAAACAGATTAGATTGAAATCTCAGATTATTCACTCTGAATTATTCTTAGACACTACTATAGGACATTCAATTAATTGGGTTGTTTTTGAAGGTGACATTGTAATGTTTATCCAGTTGAATTGAGGTTTGCAAATGTGAAAACAGTTGATGACATTTGGAAACAGCATATTCCATTAATATTGATTTCAAGGCACTGCATGCATGACATTGTGATTAGGAGCTGAGCCCCTGTAAAAGCTTGAACTTAGAATCGCCCCTGGTTCTGAGAAAAGGATTTCTTATGACTTAATGTGTTTTGTTTTTCTTTGTTTATTTTTCTCTTCTAAGTGAAGCTTTGCCACAAAATGTTGTAGACATGTTCACAACTCATGACTTTAGTTCTCCCTTAACTTTCCCCATCATCACAGTTTTGATGCCCATTAAGTATATAATTTACTTTAGTGAAACCTTCACTCCTTCCTCGCTCCATCAGGTCAACAATCTGTTCTTTGAGCAATGAAAAAATGCCAACTGTATTCCCAATGATTTCTATACTTTGTGTTTGTACTTTTAGCTCTACAAGACTCAACATACAGTACCCACTAAACATCAGCGGGCCCTCTGTGGCTAAAAGTGGACTCTCAGCATAGCTGAGAGTCTGGCAGCATAGCTATGGATCATTATTTTCCCATGTTCACAAGTAATGGACACATCAATTTAAAACTCAAGCTAGAGTAACTGGATCTGGTTTAGTTGCTCTCATAATAAATCCCCCATCAAAAGTTTGTCTCTGTCTGCAGCACACCCTGTGTAAGCATGTGTACCAAACAAAGAACCAAGCACAGTCCGCCTGCATTTTGTTGTGGAGGGCTCAATGACGCTCACTCATCGTGTCTATAAACCATCGTGCTTTTGTTTGACACACAGTGCTGGGAAACTCAACTTCCCAGCCCTTGAAATAGGATTGCCCAACAGGATTATTTCATCACCAATTTATTGCCATCTAATCCCAGAGATTTCTGTCTTGGCATGGTGCCTTTCTCAAACAAACAAGCAGACAGAACAGGGCGGACATGGGGTACAAGTCCTTAATCATCTGCTCCCCCGCTGAGTCATCTTGTGAAAAATGGGGGGCTTCCTCCCTTTTTTTTTCAGCACTTTTTACTTCTTTTGATTTATTTGAAGGACAATTCTGGAGCAGTGAGTCTGTAATTAGGGAATTGTCTTTGAGGTTTTGAATAGAATAGCAAAAGGATGCCGTCACAGCTTATTCAACCAGCTTCGTGTTCAAAACCATTACTAACAGCATAGAACACTGCATGTGGTTAAAAGGCCACATTTCTGAACCTCATCACAGTGTCTTCCTAAATGGACGGAGCTGCAGCTGTCAGGAGATGAATGGTGCCAGAGCATTCAGTTTAATTCTATTTAAATATCACAACTTCAAAGTAGCAGTCATCTGAAGGAGCTTCCTATTGTAAAGGATAAGGACCCAACTATGTCAGAGGTAGAACCTTAATGATCTAAAAATACCTCACAGTATGTGTAAGGATCAAACTTTTTTCCAGCATGGCACCAATATCTTGGGTTTGGATATCTGCTGACACCATCACCAGTGTTAAAATAATCTGTATTCCTCACTGTGGCCTAAAGACTGTAAATCATCCCTTCATTCTTCAAATATTGCTTTCCTACTTCCTACTAAGTGTTACAGCAAACATAAGAAGAGTGCAAGTGGGAGAGCATGCCAGCGAGAAGATCAGCACTAGTTATAGTCTGCAAGCTTGTTAGCATCACAAGCATGAAATGCTGCCAAATTGCTGGCCCCTTGCTGTTAGCTTCCTCCATGCTACGTTAGCACTCTACCTGGTACACTGTTGTTGACTTCTGTCCTAGCAAGCAGAGAACAGTGTTGAATTTAATTAAGTGGATTGGACACGTATATATAACCAGTATCCAATCCAGATATCAAATTGATGAAGCCCCACCTATGAGCAAAAACTTGGTGCTAACTCCCATCAAATAAGAATAGTCCAACAGAACAGGCTCAATGACGGGCAGACATACAGTAGTGAAGTTTGGGGGAGTTGAGGAGAAATGCTCTTTGTTCCCCCAGCAGACTGAGGCTAGAGCACCATCACTAATAGTTGGTTCAGGATCACCTAGATCTAAAATGGGCATTCATTACAACATTAATAACTTATAAGGGAAACAGAGTTAAATGGGCTACTATTGGCAATAGTAACACGGTTCAAATATGTGTTAATATCAAGATCCAATAAATAAAAATGTTTTGAAGTGTACTGGTGTATATAGAGTATGTTACTGTCATGGTCCTGGGTCGTTGACCCAGCGTTTTGTGTTTCATTTTTGATTCATATTATTTTTTGTGTTAATTCTTATTTTGTATTAGTGCTTAGGGTTTGGTTCTTGTGTTTAGTGCTTTAGTGTTCTCCCTCCTGTGCTCTGTTCGTGTCCCTGAGTTTGTCTTGGTGAATTTCCTGTTTTACTTTGAAAGTCTGTGTCTGTTATCACTGTGTCAGCTTGTGTCTTCCTGTCATCTTGTGAATTAGGATCAGCTGTGCTCCCCTCCTGTGTGCCATTACCTGATTACCTTGTGTGTGTATATTTAGTGGGTGTCAGTCTGTGCTCCTTGTCAGTTCGTCTGTGTTATTCTTCCCCTCACTGCGTCTCTCTGCCCTGCCTTCTACGTGTCATGTCTGTGTATCTCCCACTGTCCTTATGTTTCCAGGTTTGTTTGTTAGTTTTTCCCAGTTTAGGTTTATGTTCAGTTCTGCTCTCACCTTAGCTATTGTTCACTGTAAATGAAAACTCACTCGCACCGCCGCCGCTGTCTGTTACTTGGGTCCTCATTCACTCCACCACATGACTGCTGCCCCAGTCGTGACAGTTACATAATTCTCCCCAGTTTGTTATAAATGGGATGGCCTTTCCTTAAACTGAACAAAAGTTAGATGTTAGGGTGACCCAATAGTTCCAGTGAATGAAATTCTTTCAGATCAAGCTGTAATGGAGGAAAACACCCTGGTAGTCTCATGCAGGTTTGTTTACAGAGGAAAATGCTAGGTAGAAACCTCAGTTAATTGATGACGATAACCCATATTTATAAATGGAGTCACTCTAGGACGCTATGATTTTAAGGCTATTTTGAAGAAGAGACACAAAGTTACTTTTGCTTTATTAACAGTCAAACAATATGAAAGCTCTGTGCTGTAGTTATTATGGACAAATCCTAGTAAACAAAACTATAACAGGAGTGAGAAAGCTTTACTGGTCCCTGGTGCTGGGCACTACTTATTGCCCAGACTAATAAGCACATAAGGGTGATCCAACAAATTCAGGCTGATGAGTCCTCTGTAAATAACAACTCCAATGCCACATTTGACTTTGGGGCTAACAACTGTGTCTGACAGAATCCAGACTGAGAGGAGAAAGTTGGAATGAAGGGACTTCACGAGGAGTAGCCAGGCAATAAAATCAGAGTGTATGTATTTGTTGGCTAACCTTGATTCAGTCTCATACCCATTACATACAACAGAAGGGCTCTCCAGGGGTCAAGTCAGCAAAAGCACAGTACACAATGTTTGGTTAAAAAATACAAAATGCATAAAATCAGTTGGAAGCTGAAACAATAATTTGGGTTAATTTGACTGAAAAACCTTCTAAATTAACATGCTGGATGCCACTCAAGTAATTGCCATCCAAGCATAAGATATTTTTGGCACTTGCAGGATTCTTTAATGTGTGTTATTTGTATTTCTGTTTATTGTGTTCATGCAACTGTCCCATTAGAGACTCTAATAAATGGAACTTTGAGCTAATTTTTCCCAGTTTGCTCATTACTGTGGCAACAAATACTAAAGCCAATATTTTTTAAACTAAAGGTCCATATTTCATTTTTGTTCCCAGGGGCTGCTGTGAATGATTAACAGGGTCCTTACCAAGTAAGATGTACATCATTTGCGAAGTCTGACTGTGCCCTTCAGCAAAGTTGATGATGATCATGGCTGTTTAGCTGCAATATGGCAATAGTTTGGTAAACTACTGCGCTGAGAATGAAAATACAAAGGAATCAATCCATGCTTTTTGGAGTACAAACAAAAAGATGAAAAAAGATCAGAATAAAATATTAAATGGCCTAGATTTCTGCTCACACCACTGTGAGCAGAGCTTTCTGTATCCTCTCCAACGATCACTTTTTAAATGTTTTTCCACAACATTTTCCTCATCATTTCACAGATTTTCCACCTTTATCCCTCTTTGAGGAAATAATCCGTAGGAGACGAGGAATTCCCAGACAGTAAAAGTATCCCAAGAAACATGAGACACTTAAGCTCACATCTGCATCCCCATATAACCCAGCATCCTCGAGTCCATACAGTAGCTTGTATATCATGCAGGTTTTATGGACCTGACCCCATTGTGGGTGGGTCAACGGTATCCAGTTAGGGCAGTGATAAACTTCACAGCCAAAGGCACAAAGTTTGCTGCTCAGTTTGGTGGCCTGTGAGACATTACTTATCAGTGCTCTGGTGAATAACAAACCTTGTCTTTTAATGTGGTTTGTGTGATCATGCCAAGCTGCACAAAGCAGCCGTTCAACCCACAGCAAAGTGTGGTTTCAGAGGAATCCCTTTACCCCCTACCCTTAAGCCTACCCTCAAACCCCCTCCCCTCCTGGATGAGCTGCCTCACAATTTCTTGGGGTCCTGCAGATGTGGAGTTAGTAACTGGCACAAGCTACAGTATACAACTTTGCGGGCTGCGAAGCCTCACTGTGGCAATCAGGGGTACATTGGACTGGACTGCAGACTCTAAGTGGGCTGCTGCCAGTGCTTTGAACTGTGAAAATAAATACTGAATAGAGCTACGTTGTGCTAGCCAGGCCTCGAGTCCTATACTCATCTGTCTTGGTGTACACATCAGTGGGAGTGTTTGCCTTGGACTAAGGCCACCGCATGTGGTAGCTGCAAGATTTTTTTTGCCCTGGATCACACTTTAATAAAACTGGCTGCTGAATATGAGGGGCAAGAATTCAGACTCATTTTGCACATGTGATAACTTTCCCTGCTCTGTGCCCTTGTTGAGGATGATATCTGCACAAAACAGTATCTCTCGTGTCTGGTAGAGCGGTTTGTTTCAGAGCTGAAAGAGAGATCACCGGGGTGAGAGGAAGTGGGCCACTCAGAGGAAGGAGGCGAACGAAGCACCTGGGATAGGTTGCTTTGGATGTTTGGACGTTGAAGGGGAACTTGTCTGGTGGCCAACTCTGCGTTTCTTTACAGAAATGGACTGACAGTCCTGTGCTGTCCCCTGCACATTAGTTTTAAAGAGTGAGAACAGGAGACTGGATGTCAGAATAAAGCATTCACAGTGTTTCAGAAGACTTATAGGTCCCCCGCTGCTATATATTTCTTTATCTGCTGCATTGTAAAGCAGAGCCAACAATCATGCCATACTGCAAAGCAGCATGAATGAAGGGATTTAAATCTAACAAGGAGTTGTGTAGCTTTTGGGTTTAACAAGTTACAAAGAGGATTACAGGGTATGCCATGCATACTTTGCAACAAATACCCTACTCTTAGTTTTGACTGGATTTTCACTCTGTAGTCAAACATTAGTTTATTCTATGTGGTAGCTCTCCACAGGCTGGGAAACTCTACCATTTCATATTAAGTGCATACCCTGAGCTTCTATTAAGATTTTGATTTATGATGGTGTATCTTTGGCCATATTTCATTCATCTAAGTGAATTTACTGAGCACGCATGCACTTTTTAATTCCACTTCAATATGCTGAAAGATATGTACTGTCTTCTTTAGCTAGAACAACCACACGCTTCTGCTGCCGGCCACTAAATATCTTTGATGGAGCAATTGGAGTAATCCTCAACTCAAGTCTTCACAACTGGCTGCATTTGGGTTTGGTGCAGCTGCATATGCTGGCAGTTCATTTGGTAAAATTTCGATACTTGTGTTTGGTGTCAAATAGTAGTACTTATCGTGTGATTTTCTTTCCAACTCAGCTATTTTTTTTTGCTTCATAAATCAGCTTTTTTTCCTTGTGGAAACATCGCAAAACCTTTTAACTCCTTAGCATAACGCTTTAATTGTAGAAGGAGCCATTGGGGAATTTTTATACATCTGAACTAAAAATACTAAAAATGAAAAATGCTCTATTATCCCATTTTAGGTAGTTATTGTGGTCTAACTATAAAATCAAACTGTCACAATAGTCATCCCTACATGCATGAATGCCCCTTTCAAAGTGAGGCACAAACTTGTACCCATTTTTTTGAAGGACATGGACATTTTTAAGTCTAGTTCGGAGAATTTTTATTTTGCGTATTTCCATTTCACAACAGATGCCATTCAGACTGCTTCTGCAAAAGCATGCTCTCAAGTAGCTCAAATGTCACAGGTGGATTCTGCCTTCACCATCGAGTTCAATCTAACACTGATAGAAAACAGATTAGATTTTAATGAGAGTTACCAGTCAAGGCCGTTGTGACAATTTTTGGTACACAGATGTTGCAGGGTGTTTTGATAAATTTCCCTCTTTTTGCATTGTTGCACATATTATGATCCGGAATAAGATTATTGCAGTCGGCATTTGTTTTTCCACATCTGTCTGGAACCAACATTTTCCTGTCTAGAGCCATGTGCCATCTCCTGCAGCAGATGGAAACTGAAATATGTTGGATAGAAGTGGCAAAGTATGGGAAGCCACTCCATCGTTCTGAGAAACAGGTGTGGCAATAGTTTTACAAGAGTCTCTGTATATACATTTGGAGGAGGATCGTAAGTGCTTCTTGTGTCTGCTGTAAAAAGAATTCATGGCAGACCATCACAAAGAGACAAAATGCTCATATCTCTGACATGAAGGTATTATGATAGGGATAAAAGTACCAGATGTTAATAATAAATCTAGATAATGTCAACCGTGTTTCAGGAGGGGGAATTCATAAGACTGGTTTTGCTGTATTCCTTAGAGGCATCCAATAAGAAAGTTACCATGTGCAAAAGACATTATTACAAATGCTAATGCTGAAGCAATCACAAAAATGGTTTATCAAGGTAACCAAACATTTTGTGCAGATGTCTGTCCAGTGTGAATATAAATACACCGTTGTCTTAGCATGAGTACCTCAAGTACCCATCCATCAATGACCTCCCCCAGCCACCATCTCCAACTTTTCCAAGGGGGACCCTGGGACATTTCCAAGTCAGCCAAGAGACATATCATCTTGTCCCGGGTCTACTCCAAGTTGGATATACTCTAAACACCTCACCTAGGAGGTGCTTTCTATAATACAGAGCATAGTGTCTCTACTATGAGCTTCTTGCTCTGTCTCCAAATTGAGGAGGAAGCCAGTTTTGAAGCTAGTACCTGAAACCTTAGTATTTCAGTCATTACCATTAGCTTAGCTTTGGAGATATAAATGTATAGATGCAGAGGTACAGCTATAATTTTAATGGATTCACAGTATGAATTTTATTGTTAGACTGACATGGAAGGTGGCTAAAGCTCAGGAGGTAGAGTAAGTCATCTACTAAGTGGAAGGTTGGTTTTTGATCCCTGGCTGCTCTAGTCTTCGTGATGCTAACTCCAAGTTCTTCTCTGATTCATCCATCAGAGTATGAATGTGTGTAAATGTTAGATAGAAAGGAACTTCAGCATGAAAAAGGTGCTTGTATGAGTCATGTTGTATAAAGCGATCCGAGTGCTCAGGTGGAGCAATAACCTCTATATACGAGTCCTTTTGTCATCTATCACAGGAAACTAGCACTTTTGCGTCATAATAACAAAGTCCTGGGTTTGATTCCAGGCTGCTGCCTTTCTGTGTGGAGTTTGCAGTCTCCCTCCATGTCAGTTGGATCCCTCTGAACACTCTGGCTTCCTTTCACAGTCTAGACTCATGCACGGGGTTAAGTTGATAGGCGACTAAATTGAATATAGGTATCATAATGAGTGAATGAATGTCCATCTCTCTGTTTTAAGCCCGCAGCAGTCTGACAACTTGTTCTAGGGGGTACCCTGTCTCTCACCATATGGCATTTTGGATAATCTATAGCTTTACCAACCCTGAAACTGATGAATCAAAGTATGCCAAGAAGATTATTAAAATGTCTTTCTTCTTTGTTGCTTTTTTCCCAACCCTCAGCAAATGCAATATGGCCAATCCATATCATGGAGACAAAAAAATCAATGCACAAATCAGTTTAAAAAAACGCACACGGCACATTTTCTTTCTGTGAGTGTGTAGCTAACAATACAAGAATAGGAAGACACATTCTGGCAACAGATACTTTAGTTTGAACCCTTATCAAATTGGAAAAAAAATCTTCTATGTCAGTAAACAGTAGAATTCCACAATCATGTCAGTTTATAGTGCAATCTAGAGCAGGTTTACACTTGCATGTATTGGCTGGCTCAGTGAATTGCTTTACCCTTCTTGCCACATGACTCTAGATTGTTTTCCTGCCTCTGTGTTGGCAGACATTGGACTAGCTGAAGTGAATAATATTGTTGCCATTTGCTCTGTTTTACATTGTTAAAAGCTCCCATTTGAGGTCTTAAGTTCTGGTCTTCTTTATGATAAAACTTCAACCCAACTATGTTAGGTATTTCTGACATAAGAGCTCCACATATTGGTGTTTCCCTAGATTTAAACCTCATATCGGAGGATAAAAGAAGCTGCTATACTGAAGAAGAGAAGGCCATTGTGGTTTTCATACTCAGTGACTACGTACCTTTATTGGGGACACACTATGTGGTTCAGTACAAACACTGACGACTGGAGGAGGCTAGGGGCCGAGAAACCCGATTCTGGAATAACAGTAGTTTACCAAACCCTCGTGTATGTTTAGAATTGAATCAGTGAGCAGCTGTTCCCGTGTTGAGTGATTTCTCTTAAGCAGACCGTGGTTGTTTGCATGCCCAGTACAAAGTGCCAGGCAGCGTTGGCTGAACTTACTGCAGCTAACCCTCTGCCACGCACGTGTCTTTGATTCCTATGCAAGGCTTGAAGAGCAACATCTTCTTGACATTGCAGATGTTTGTCATTAATAGCACATGTTTGTCGTCTTATTTCTTTTCCATCTTGTATCCTAACAGCTCTTGAACTACCATTTTTTTAATCACTTACGTTTCCTCAGTTTCTTGGAGGAACATCTGAGAAAGATTGATGATTTACTGCCTTGTTTGAAAGAAGCTCACACGAAAAGTGGGGTATAATTTTGTCCTTGTGTGAAAGTTATGCTTCTCTCTATGATGCCTGAAGCCCATGTTACAAATTACTGTTTTTCAGCTTTTGCTTCAACAATTAATTACAATGACAAATAGTTTAGGATGTGAGGAGGCCTTTATGACACTGCCTAAACAGTTCTTGAGAGGCTCAGCTTGATTCTTTTTTTTTTTTTTTTTTTTGCCTAATTGCTTCATTTCCATGTTTGCCTTTGCTCAGCTGTGAACAGTATACCACACCAGGTAGGACTTTTCAGATGTTTATGCAAGCTTGACCTGCTGTTTTGTATTCATACAATTTGAAGTTCTCATCCTTTGGCTGAAAGATTTTTGCTATTCATAATAGAGATGGACTATATTTTTCCTATTATTATGATTCTACTGGTTGTGTTTACAGTTCGGTTTCTTTTTTTGTTTTGCATAATTGGCATGAGGTATGGCCACTTGAGAGAACGGCAATCTTAGAAACTCGCACACTGTCTGCTTCAGTCATTGTCGGGGAGTTGATCCACACGACTGTATTTAGTGTAATGAAAACAGTGCAAAAGTACAGCACACACATTCATTCAGGCTGAAGTTAGACATTTTCCAGAGGAAGGAAATCATACAAAAGATTCAAAACACATGCTTTCTTGAGCTGGTCTACAGAGGTAGACCAGCTCAAGAAAGCAATTCATCAAAACCTACAGAGGTTTTGATGAATTGTAACCAGTTGCCTAAAGGGTGTGAGTAACCGTAAATGACTGAATGGTCTGTGAAGTGGACAAAATTTAGGGTATTTAGGGTAACAAACCTGGATATAAGCAAGCACACCCTGGCACTAAAGATACCAACAACTCCTTTAATCATCAATTTAAGAATGGAATTCATCAAAGGGTGAATCAACACCACGTTTTTTCAGTCCAGAACCAAGAAACGGTTATTACTGATTGCTTGTTGACAGCTTGCAGATAATGCTCTGAAGCAGAGCTTCCCAAACTGTGGGGCCGCGCCCCCTAGGGGGAGCGCAGAGCCATTGCAGGGGGGCGCGGTATGAAAAGGGAAAAAAAAGAACGCTTGGACACTGCTAGCATAATGGACAGGTTTTTGACGGAGCTCCCACACAAACGCAAACCAACTTCATTCTGGTTTCACCTGCACAAGTGCCAAGGTAGGTTTTCCCTGCATCGGGAGCACACGCTGGGCTGTTTAAATCACGGGCAAACAGTATCCCACATTCTTGATTTTTAGACTAACTACTCCTGACATTTTGGAGATGTACTTCTTTATACAGTAAAGTTACAACGGGATACAAATAACATCAGGCCGTTCCTGCCACGATTTGTTCCCTTGGTTCAAATCAAACAGTATCCCACCGCTGTTTATGTTTTTGAACCCATTTTGCACAGAGAGGCATTTTTTGCAAACTGTATTGATAGCAATGTTGAATATTAATATTCAGTTACACAGGAAAAAACAACTACAAGTAAAATAATTACACCGTGACACCTCTGCCTTTCTAAATGGAGGGACAGTAACTGCGTGTGTGTATGTAAGCGTGTAAAACCTGAAGATAGTCAGATTAACAGTATTTTGTCTCTATCTGCCATTCTGCAATTCATCTCATGTAAACAATAACGTGGCGCACAGTGTGACGTAAAAAAGGCACATACCTTTGATGTTGCGTGACAAACTCTGTATTCCTCGTCCACACGTAAATGCAAAAAAGCAGTTTAAAAAAAAAAATCTGTTTTTGGTGATTCGAAACGCCGTTTACATGTGGACGAAAGGCCCAAACGTACAGAAACAGCTGCGTTTTCAAAAATACCCGTGTAGGTGTGGACATAGCGTAAAAGAGTTAGTAGTGTATTTTATTACTACCTGTAATTTATTGAAGATTACTTGTATTTGCTTAACTGTTTCGCAAATGTTTGAGGTGTGAAATAAACCGCAATGGAGTTTGAAAACAAAATATGGGGCAAATATTTTTCTTGTAAAACAAAGGGGGGCCCAGCAAAAAATAGTTTGGGAACCACTGCTCTAAAGCAAGCCTGCATTCTTACTAAAGACATGAAGGTCAACAAAAAAGTGCACTAACTCCGGACTGTACATAGTATAACTTGGCTGATGTATAAACTGCTTTGCCAATAGTGATGTTATGAATCCCTGGGGAATAAAATCAACATCAATCCACTGAGCAGAACAGCTGATGAGAGACATTAGGCTGACAGTGATGATCAGTGGATGCAAACATCCTGCCACAGGCTGTTACTGTGCTTATTCAAGAAGTTATGCACCTTTGATAAGACAGCTTGTGGTGAATGCATTTGAATCTCACACTTCTGCACTTCAGCAAGCTCCGAAGATAATCAACTGACGTGTTCTCACTTCTCCAGTGTTTCCTATGTTGGGAGACATCACACTTATTTTAATCTGTTGTTTCAGGTCTTTACTAATTGTTTGGTAACGCTCATTATATTAAATGAGCCTCTGTCAGTTACCTTATTCTGGGACCCAAAGTAGCTTTGCATGAGTCACACCTCTTGTGCAAAGCTGCCTATCATGCAGACCTTCAGTTCAGCGTCTGCCTGAAACAGGAACTATTTAGTCAGAGGCTCCTCAGCTGATGAACCACCATGTCCTGTCATGCCTGTTAAGGATTTTAAACAAGGTGTAAAAAGTTTCTCATTCTTAATTGGAAAAGACGACTTTTTATATAAATCTGTTCATGTTGGAGCTGAAACGTGATCTGGAATATGAAGCAAAGATAAGAACATCTCAGTAAATACTACGCTGTTAACCTGCTTAACTGACTTAATCTCTAAATCACTGGATATGTAAAAACTGTCTCTCTCTGTTAGTATGTGTGAGGATTTCCTAAAAGAGGAAAATGTCAGCAGTCATCAAATACCAATGAAAACAAAGTTGTTGCTCTGTTATTCTGCTGGTGTGACCCAGTAGCTTAGTGGTTAGGGCTCATGTCTCATGGGTGCAGATGCCAGGAGTAGTGATTCCCCTATTCTGATTCCTAGCTGGCTTGAGTATTTGCTGCCACTGCCTTATTTTACTATATTTCCCATCTCGCCTCATTTAATCTCAGCCCCATTTCATATGTAATGGGGCAAAATAGGAAATATTAGACCTTCTCCTCCACCAGCTCAACAAACGTGAAGCTAACGAGAAGCTAACTTAATGCTAAAACAAAGTGGCATCAGCTGCACTGTAGCTTAGAACCGCCACGGTTACAAACACATACATATATTCTTTATATTTATATTCATTTCTTTTTTTGTTCATGTGGTCTTGAAGAAGAAGCAGAAGAAAACTTCTATTATTTCTGAGTTTTATCTTGCCATCACATTGTTGTTCACAGTGAAAACATTAAAATCCAAGCAGCTCCTTTTCTGGGACATAACACAGCACACAACTTCACGCTTTAAAGATCTACCTCCAACAGGGGCACTACAAAGATAGCCACTGTTTGAAAGAGCCTTTCTCCTCGTTGCCAAACAAAGCAACACAGTCAATTTTCCAGCTTTGGAAAAAGGATTAAGTCTTGTTCCTTCACAAGATTCCATCTCTTGCCTTGAACTGGTAACGGTAAGAAGGGGAAAAACAGAAGAAAACTTGGCCAAACGCTGCCCCACTGTAAGGTCACATTCAGCAGCGGAACCAGAGGAGGCTGTAAATCAGTGGGTTCGTAGTAATGCTACGGCGTTTGTGACACTCCCTTTTAAAACTATATGAAGACAGTGGAGGTGTGCAGAGACTTCTCCCAGGTGCTTCAGATTTCATGACTAGACACAACATTGCACTCTTGACACTGAACTGCACCAACACAGGCAGGATATAATTGCTGTTTACATTATTGTTGCCAGCTCTCTCTACTAGAAACCAGGTCAGTGGAATTTAGGTCAATTTTGTCCTATGTGTAAGACACTTAAAGAGTAAAGTACTCAATTTCCTGTTTATACAAACTTATGCGGAGAACTTCAATCTCCCCACAAAACCTCTGTTTTCTTGGAAACCACTTTTTTTCACTTCCTGTCGCTCTAAGCAGTTCGGTCCTCGGCTGCCGCCTGAGTAGCGGCAGCAGTCACCGGATTATTATCTTGTATCTCTTTCAAATTAAATTCTCTGAAAGGAACCATCTGACAAATTAAGCTGGAAGCAGCTGGCATTGTGATGAGAACACTGGCTTCCTGCCCCTGTTGGTTTGAATGGGTTTCCTCTACCAGCAGTGGGTGGGCGGCCCTGCTGCTAATAACGCAAAGAGGGGCTAGGGGTGAGAGAAGGTCAACCAGACTCTGAGGAAATGAGGCTCTCGAGAAATAACTGGAAAATACGTTTTCCAAAAGGAGGGGGAATTGAAGCCAAACTATTGTTTCATACACTGTTTGTCTCTCTTTTCTGTCCCCCCCCCCTTCTGTTTTTGGATAAGGGAACCATCTCGCACTGCTCCTTTGTACCTCAGAGCTTGAATCCGCAATGCTTTTCCAAAAGCTCAGCACACTGCTGCACCTCACACTCTCAGGGATGTTAGAACAACATTTGGGGAGCCATATCTGCCGCCATGCGTGAGTCCTGTGCTGTAGGTCGCCAAAGCCTGCTGTGAATCAGAGGCTTGATCAGGTAGTTATGTTGGCTTAACTAAATTAAAAGCAAAATATACTCTTGGAGAGAGTAAATGGCTTTATCTGAAGCCAAACCAGCCGTGATCCCATGAACTCATTATTCACAAAACGCACGGCTGCCTGCATGCAATGCCACAAGGACACGCGCGCTGTGCTCTGCTCTGCATGTGTGTGGCACCCCCTTTGTACAAAAATAAAGCTTCTAGCTGCTCTGTTGAATAGGAGTTGTGTGCTCATGCACACTAGAGATTTCCTGTGGTCTAGTCTAGCGATATTGTGGGTCCCGGATAAAACACGATCAGGAGGCCCTTATAATGAAACATGTGAGATCTTGGCACGCCAGCTTAGGCCCAGAGAATTGTGTCAAAAACAAAACACGGCTTCGGCAAAGGAGGCCAATAAAGACAGAGCATTACGCTAGTCAGTGGACAGTAGAGATGCATCATGTGCGATGGAAAACACCTGGTGCATGCAGGCTCCCTCGAGCGGGGCTAAAGCAGAGGACGGGGACAGGGTCAACAGGTGGATGCAAAAGCACTCTAGAACCTGCCATCGAGGCAAATGCTTTTTCTCCTCTGACTGCTTCCCATCTTGAAAGAGTCACTTCTGGTTCTCATTCCACCTGAGTAGTTTAACTCTTCCACGCGTGCCTTGTGCAAAGAGGGCCCCACACAGATTTAGTTAATGGCTCTTTTTCTAGTCCCTGTGAAATTAGTGCTTATTTGGTTTCAAAGACGCAGAATTAGTCTGCGGTTCCATGAATGAAGAAAAGAAAAGATGGAGCTTAACCCTTTCCTGTGCAGGTGTGTTACATGAAACAGAATGTCTCTGGTCGTCTCACGCTGAAGGGGCAGGTTTCTGCATTATACATTTATATACAGCTGCCTATTTTTAGAGGTTTGACTGAAATGCATTTACCCTTTCTGTTGACAAACTGGTATGGTTATTCAGTGAAAGATAGCATTGGCACACAGTTTATTGACACTTAAAATAGACGGCTCTGCACCACGTCTGAGGAAATACATCACTAAAGTAACTGGCTTGCCCTGCTGACAATATATGGACCAATTTAGAGCCTGAGTTTGTTGTAGAATATCAATCAAAACTACAAAAAACTCTGATTTATCATCATAAACGTTAGTTTAAAGTTCAAATTTATTCTTACTCAGATTTTATAAAATCTTAACAGTAAAAACTATTTGGACGACTTTCTGTGAGACTCGTATTTATTTTTGTACCACTGACTTTCTGACAAAGTTCAATGAAAACATCAATACCCTTCTCATATCTGTTTATTGAAGACTGTAAATTGAGTGTAGCGGCATCTCAGAATCAGGCCAAAAGCTAACATGTCTGCCAGCACCTTGAAAGCGTACTATTACATTACTGTGTATCTTGACTGTTTAATCTCTGCAATCAGTAGAGTCTGCGGGAAGCCACTGCTTGCCTGCACAAAATAGCCGGCACATAACGCCACCTTCAAACTACAGCCAATTGCTTCTTTTAGCCTAAAAACTGGAAAAAAGTGCAAAGTTTTTAGAACAGCATTACAACTATGATGCCATGTGATCAATTTTCTATTTAGCTAGATATTTAAATAAAAAAATAAACATCAAAGCTTCTCAAACACCAAGTTAAATGACGATTAATCTAATTTGTTGTCTGTTGAAAAAAACAATGCTCATATTAATGCATTACTGCAGCCAGTATCTGACAATGACTTGCACATGCACATACAAAGAAACATGCAAAATAATGTTCCAATCCAAGTAACCAGACCCTTCAAGAAACCATACCATTTGTTTTATAATTGCGGGTTTCCCTCAGCAGTCCCATGAATACTTATCTCAGACTCTAACAGTACTGGAGAATCATGTAAGATGTGACTGATGAACAGCACAGGAGGCATCTCATACCATAGACTTCACCGACTCACCATCTTTGGATGTGGCACTGTCTCAGTGGAACCGCAAGCAAACACAACATGTGATTTAATGTAAAAGAGTGGAGGTCAGAGGACATGCCGCATGCATATGGGATTTTTCCTCTAAGTTCAATCCCCAAAGCAATATAAAACAAACCTGCTGAAATGTTAACTGCACATGACTTCTGTACACAGAGTTGGTTGAGCAGCCACAGTACGCTACTGTTCTGCATGGCAGCATGGCCCTGTGGGAACACTGCACCGCTGGGAGTTTTTCAGATCGTCCAAACTACATTTCCTCTGTGCTGGGTCAGTCAAGCATGAGCTGATGGAGTTTTGTGGTGGGTTTTGTTATTACTACTGTTATTAATCTGGGCTTTGAAATGAAAAATGATGTTGAGGATGAAAAGGCACACGTTTACTTTGTTATGCTGCGCGTCCAACGTATCAACATTCACTGTAGATTGAGCATTTTATGGGCAACAAAGAGTTTGTTGAGTTTGCTGTTTTTGGTTCCATTTAGGCTTTTATATGAAGAGTTTGAATCAGTGCTTGATGATTCAACTGTAAAAATACAAAATGTAAAATACACTGCCCTGATCAAAAAATCCATCCAGAGTTGCATTAATTTTCCACCAGGATCTTTACTACAGTAATATTGGGAGAAAGACACCACTGCATAAATTCATCCCCAGTACATTCCAGAGATTCTACGCTGGGGTTTAGTCCGTGTGTGAACCACTCTTTCGCAGTTTGAGCCAAATGACTCCTGACATTTTCATTTTGGAATATATTCCTGCCATCTTCGTCTGTGAAGGTTCTCAGTCATCCAGGTCATCGTAGTCTAAGGAGCTTGAAAAGAAAAGTGACTGGACTTCTTTAAGTTGCTTGAAGACGTTTTACCTCTCCTCACCTCCCCTATACATGCAATCATTGCAATAAACAAAAATAACTGATCGTAACTAGGTAGGTAGTTGACCTTTGGCCTCGTATGATGTTGCTGAACCTAGACCTGAGCACCACCAGACCACAACACTGCCCCCACTAGGCATGGTGAGTCTGTCGCTTCATCCTCTTGTCTTCTTCACCTGATGCACCCACCATTTTGGAACAGGGTAAATCTGGGCTTGTTAGATCACATGACCTTCCTTCCCACTTTCGCCAAAGTGCTTGCTCATAGGGGGTATTATGATTGTTGAGTTTTTCTCAGTGTGTATCATTGTAGGTTCTACTTTAAATTATAAAGTGCTTTGAGGTGCCTGTTGTTGTGATTTGGCGCTGTATAAATAAGACTGAATTGAACTGAACTTCAGTCATTTTCTGGGTTTGACATAGGGTGATAATTTAACCCTTCTGAATGACCACAGGATGCACCTTCTGGCATGGTTTTGTCAGAAATGAGAAGTTACTTGCTGTATCAGGTTTAAATAACATGCTGAAACATTAATCGCTGCATTAATCAGCCGAGAGAAAACTGTTACCTATTTGCTTACTGACTTTTTTGGCAGGGCAGTGTCTAAACATGTGAGTCTGTTGATGACGTTTGTTTTATTTTCACTGGATATGTTAGGACTTCAATTATCTAAAAGCACACTGTTTGTTTCTAGAATATGATTTTCATTATAATTAAGGTGAATTAAATTACTTTCCTTTGCATTCATATTCTTTTTGTTATCTTGGTATTAGGAAAAAAAAACCTCAAACTCATTTTACTGATTAATAATATTACTTATTTCATTGATACTGAACACAGCAAACAGTCAGTCATTGTTATCTGCTTTTAAATTCCATCTCTCTAATCTCTATAAATTGCTGCCTTGGCCAGGATTGTGACTAAAGCCTATATGCTGTTTTGTAAATATTTTTCCAGGCTTAGAAGCAGTTCAGCTCTGCCAAATGAGTTTCACAAATCTAGGATAGAATGAGAACTTTTCCAAGCTCCAAACAACACTACTGAGCCACAATAATGCAAAGTCAATGAATTACCTCGTATTACCCCAGATGACACCAACAGAACCCAAATGGAGGAGTTGCATGTCAGGAGCAGCTGCCGGTTTGGAGAAAGACACCTGTGTGGATTAAGCTCTGGTGTCCGGTTGAGTTTCATTCTCCCAATGGCCTCGAGCCTAGACTGATAAATGATGCCCGGCTCTCTCAGCGCATAACTTACTGACACACATCTCACAGACATGCTGCTCTGATTTCACAGTGGAAGCGGCCCGTATAAACCTGGATCCAAAATAGAACAGTTAGGTCATGTTCCACATCTACTGGGAATAAAGCAGGACTGTCGTAGTTAAGAATGGACTTGCCAAAAGTTTGGACCTTAAAAAAAAATAAAACCAATAAAACAAATAAGGCACTATTAATCATAAAGTGTTGGCAACTGTTCTGAATGAGTTAACAAAAAGTGTGTGAAAATCTCTTGCATTTTTCAAGCCAAGCGGTCATTTTTTCCAGTTCCGCAAATGTGATCACTTACAGCTTTATTTCCGATATTAAAAACCATGTGATTCTGAATGTTCGTCTACACAAGCAGAGGAACAAAGAGTGGGCTAAAGCTCAACTTTCAGGTATAGCATGGGGCTTTTGTCCCCCTAACTCTTTCCAGGCCGTATCTATCATTAAAATACAACCTGATGCCATATTCAAAATGTTGCAGAACATTCAGTGGAGAGGCCACCTACAGCTCTAGTATGAAACAATGATTTCAATGATTTGTTCTGTTTTATCTCAGTTCCAATAAATGTGGTTCTATGAAAGTTGATATTTTTAAGAATAGGTTTAATAACTTCAGCTATAATTTTGTGTCTAGTTAAGTAAGTATGCTACGTTTTGCTGGAACTCCCATGGACCTCCAAGGATAAGGAGATTTGATATTTAAAAATCAATTTTTATTTATTTATTCATTTATTTTTAATCCCATGATTAATCATTTTGGCCTCATTAAATTTCACACAATACTCTAGGGCTTAAGACATTTACATGTAACAGATTAAACCATTTACAACAAAATAGATCAGGAACCTTTCAAAAAGCATCCCTAAAATTAAACAACCGTTCCAGGGATTGAACAAATCTGTCTAATGATGCTTTTTAAGTGTTATTTGTGTGTTGGCTTATTCTAATTTATTTACGTTATGTGTTGTAAAAATTCTAAACTCTCTTCTAAACTCATTTACTTGGCATTAAACTGCTGTGACTAACTCAAAATAATGGCTAAGTTAGAGGCTAGAGCTAGTGAATTTTAGGTATTAAGAACAGAATATTATTAGATTCAAAAGAACCAAAAAGAAAAAAAAAACATCTTTTAGCAGCTCAGCATTTTTAAACCATTTTCCTTTTTAATTAAATACATGACAATGGAGAGCAACAGGAAATATGGAAACAAAGAATGGGGTTTACGTGACACTAGAGCCACTGACTAGGCTTCAAGCTAGATTGTTATGGTTCCCTGCCATGTGTTTGAAACCACTGGGCCACCAGGACTCCGCTTTTGATGGTTTTGTTTGTGGAATGAAACAATGTTTGTCTTTGATGAGTTTGTGCCGTGGCACCAATAATAAGTAATAAACCATGAGGGTGGCATCTTTACGTGATCCACCCAAGAAAAGCTGGAAAAAAAAGAATAAAAACACAATACTCACACATAGTTTTGGGAGAAGTCTAAAAATAAGGTTTATGTGGCTGCTTAAACAAATCATCACATCTTATTGATTTTTTTAGCCTTACATGAGTGTATTAAATGTTCCAATTCAAGCCACCAATTACAGCATGCCTAACTAGCTCTTTCATAAGGAAGTTCCTTACATCAACTTTACCAGTGAAATATTCAACATTCAGTACATTTTTTTACACAGAACGTTAAACACTGTCTGAGGGAAAAAAAAAACTGTATATGCATTTAAGACCTATTGAAAAAAAATCAATCCTCAATCGTATTCTCTAACCAAATTGTATTTTATATGCCACCGGCTTTACCAAACAGCTATGGTGAAGAGAGAGCTGAGCCAATAGGTGAAGCTTTCAATTTCCAAGTCCCTCAGTTTTAGAAAAGAGATTTTAAATATTATTAGAGTCACAATTTTAAAAGGCTAAAATGAGCTTCCTCTTTAGGGTGGCTCAGACATCCAGGAGGTTCAGGCTTCTGGTTATGATGCCTTCTAGATGCCTCCCTTTGGGGATTTTCCAGGTAGACCAAACTGGGAGGATGTGGGGTAAGACTCAGAACTGGCTCGAGAAATTAAACATCTAATCTCTGTTTGGAAAGCCCGGATCCTTAAGGAGGAACTGGAAAGTGTTGCTGGGGAGAAGGATTTCTGAAATACTCCGCTTAGCCTGCTGCTACTGCAGCCTGACTTCAGATAAGCAGAAGATAATGCATGGATGGACACCAGTGCCATTTTGCACGATTCATACCATTGCAACACTCAGTAACACATTGCTGAGTATCACTGATGTTAGCAGTGCTAGCACCAGCAGCCATTTTTCCTTGCAGTTAAACATGCCTGGTACAATTACTCATTGCTTGCTCAAAACATATAGGCACGGAGAAGAAACTAAACCTCCTGAATCTGCATATAGGACACAAGCAGTGAAAGAGAATTTTTTTAAATCACTATTTTCTGTTGCCTACATTGTAGAGGGTGACTTTGCCTCCACACCTAAACAGTAAAACGAGTACAGCCAAGGGTTACAGAGGGATACAGCAGGTCGGAAAACCATAAGATCTGTGCAGTGGCTCAAAGTGGGGAAAAGAATCACAACTCACAATAACTTCTGTTGTGAGCTTCAGTAAGTTTTCTCAGTGTACAGGCTGACCTGTTGCTCTTTGTGGATTTACACAACTGAATTCAACAAGACATCAGCAGTTTCACGAGCCATGATGTCTATGCCCTACAGTGACACCATACTGTTTATATTGTCTTTACATCAGATAGGATAACGTTGGAACTTGAATTAACCTAAGCATCATCAGCTTAAATGCAGATATATGTCCACTACTGCTAATGCAAACTAATGCAAAACGACCCAGTATTTTCAGGCAGCATTTGAATAACACAAAGTTAGTAAAGCTTTATTTGTTTTGCAGGACGTTTCACAAAATGAAAATGCATAATATTTCAAAAATAAAATCCCATGTAACCTTTAAATCTGCAGTTTATCAAGTGTCACTCTTTGCCTTTAAATCTAACCTCTCGTCTTCCTCTCTCTGTTCTCGCGCTCTTTTCTCTCCCTGTGATATACAGCAGCTGGACCTTTAGCGACAAACTGCACAAAAACAGTTTGTGTGTTTGCTTATGTTTGTTCAGCTGATAGAAACGTTGAATTTGAAATTACCTACCACTTAAAAAAACGTCCCTTCATGCTTCCTCCCCTTCTGTAGCACTAGCTAGATTCTGAAGTAGCGCAAACATAAATTATGGACACCTGCGCTCCTTCCAGCTTAAACCCTATAAATGATACTTTAAAACCACAAGAAGTAAAAAGTAGAGATATTTTTTTTAAGGAGTAAAAGTGAAAAGTTAAAAATAAATACACAAGTAAAGTACAGATGCCTAAAAATTTTAGGTACTTCCCACCTCTGTATATGGTAGGGCTAGTGGTTGTGCAACATTAATACACTGATAATAAAACATGCATAAAATTTCAAGCTTAGCTGAAAAAAATACATGCACACCTTATTAGTTTTTAAACCATCAGCGTGTGACTATTTCTTAAATTAAAGAGTTGTAACTGGTAAAACTGACACATCCCATCATGCCATCGCCACCAGCATGCCATGGCAGATTTAAAAACCTGCGACACTAATTAAGCTTGCAAAGGCTATTGGTTAAAATGATTTTTGATCCAAAATGGAGAGAGGGCTGGAGAGAGCATCAGGCACAATTTAAGGCCAAGTTTTACCACAAGGACATCCCAGTAAAGGCAGGAATGCAGCTATGAAAGAGCCAGTAATCTAGCAATATGAAGATATGCTGTTCAAACCTTTAAATAATTTTGCTGCCAACCAATAATTTACTGACCTGTCACCAAGTTATCAAGGAGATTTCACAGTGCTGACTTGCACGAACCCCCCCAAGTATTGTTGGATTTCCTCTCGAAACACACTATGCATAAGGTTTACTTTAAAGTTAACCACATTTGTCTCACTTGAGTTTGTCTCACTATTACTTTCATGTTATAAAAATGTGCTGCTGTCACAATCTGTAATCCACAAACTGTGGAAGAAAACAGTCATTGCTTTACATTTATTTTTCCACTATGCAACAACTTTCCTCCACTCTGGCTTTAAAAACGGTAAGCATGGACTTCTTTGTAGTGCTAACTGGCATTGAGGGCTCCTGCCGCAAACACAATCCAGCCAGCGACAAAGTAGTAAAGCATGAAAAAGTCAGGCGGGGTAAAAGTCCGTCACTAAGATTACCTGACTGACTGAATTAAAGTGAAGAGGGTTAAGTAAACAGCTAAAGATGACACATGGGTGCTATGTGAACAGTTCTCTCTCCTGGCTCCGTCCAGGGCTGATATACTGTAAAAGGAGAAACGTGAGACGGTGTGTGTCTGCAGCGGTAGCAAACAACACAACATAAATCAAGTCTGTGATGATGTCATTAGATTCCTGTGAGAGTAGCAACATTAAAACTTGCACAGCATGAACGCAGCCCTGAGAGTATATTCCCTGTGCAATGTCTTAATTTTATGTTTGTAATGTGAAAAGACAGAAAACCATCCTCGAGGCTTCTGGTCCGGCAGGATCCACCATTCCAGGATCCAGTGAGAGCACATCTGTTTCACATGCAGAGCTAAGACTGTGGCAAATCCTGGCTTATTTCGATTTGAAATTAAATTTATAAGCCATGTTTATATTCAAAATGTTTATGCTATGGGCTTGAATAAAACTTGAGTTCTGCAAAATCTTCAAATAAATGACTACAAAAAACAGCTGTGATGTGCCTGCCTACCTACTGTACACTGGGCTTCATTTACACATTGGGAAGATATTTTTGTAAAAAACCAACTGAATCCCTGGACTATATTTGTCCCGCAGTTTTATCTGCATTACATCAGCTACAGTAATTTCTAAAGTATGGCAGGCTATCCAAGTTTTAAAATTGGGGCATCCATTTTAAATTCAATAGAGTTTGTTATCTTGAGGCACAAACATTTCGTTGGATGTAGTCATCTTGGTTTTCAGCGAGACACACAGCTTTTATCTGCAACAAAATACAATGCATAATGATATATGTATAGTGCTCTGCACTGAACCGTGAACCATGTGGCTTGTGTGGTATGTCAGGATTATTGTCAACAAATTCCACAAAAAGCCAAAACCACCAGTGTATTCATCCAGCTGTGCATTAACATTCCCACCCTGTATGTGGAATTCAGTCCCAAAAGTAAAATGAAAAAGTTTGATGCAGTCAGACTGAACCCCTAACTCCTTCCAGCTCCATAGTGCAAAGCCGGCGTGATGTCCGATTGCAACAGTTTGCAACAATGTGAGAAATGCACAGGTATAGTCTTGTGAATTCACAGCTCCATACTGTTTTTACGCTGCCTTCTTACCTAAACCAGGTCATTTCCAACAGTGAGAAAGCACATGATGTAAAATATGTCCTGCTGGATGCTGTATACCACTGAAAAAGTCACTGGGTTGAGTTTAAACAAGTTAAAAAATGAAATGAGTTAAATGAACTTGATAATCAACAGGATGTTAGCGTCTGTTTTTTCTGCATTTTCAGATTGAAATGAGTAAAAAAAAGTCTGTCTTTAACTTTACAACATTTAACTTTTTTCTAGAGGACAGTCTCCTTCCAAGAGCACTGAAAAGAATTCAAAACTGTCCACATTTGACAGACAGGCAGAGCTTCACATGTACACTCACTGACCACATCATCAGCCAGACCTCGCTAGTACCGGGTTCAGAACTGGTGCAGAGATTTTTAATAAGGTCCTCACAGATTTTGGTTCATATTGACATGATAGTATCGTCAGTGTTGGGAAGGTTGCTTTTAAAATGTATTCCATTACAGAATACAGAATACATGCCCTAAAATGTATTCTGTAACGTATTCCGTTACGTTACTCAATGAGAGTAACGTATTCTGAATACTTTGGATTACTTAACATATTATCATGCATTTTACAACTACATGAATGTACTATTGCTGTGTGATTTATTACTATTACTGAAGGTCCGCGGCTCCGAACCGTAGTAAAGGGACCTCTGACTAATACGGGTTCCGTGTCGGGCTCGTAGCCGAAAAATAGCTTTACTTTGTTGTGTGGGTCAACTCTGCTTGCGAGAGACAGAGAGAGGCGTTGAAAGGCTGCTCCAACGGAACTTATTGTTTCGGAGGAAAACACGAACAAAGCGTACAGTCGAGTTTTAATAGCTTACTTACAACTGGGCTCGTCAGGCACTCTTCTTGGCTGCAGTGGTTATTATTATATTTACATGCTTCCAGCTCCCATTTTTGCTCGATGACAACTCGATACTTTTCGACTCTCCTTTTTCTCCCACCTCGTGCTCACAGACACATAACGGGTATGGCAGTCCATTCTCCCTGCAGCACGGACTACACTGCCCATGATGCTACATTCTTTAGAGCTATACCTGTAGCATTCTGCCTATTAGCTTAGCACAACAACAACAACAAAAAGGCACTCTCACCCAGGAAACACGCCGAGCGAGAGCGTTCACCCTGTAACCATGGCAACCGCAACGCTGCCGCCTGGAACTACAGAACGTGGCTGTCAAACAAAACCCAAACAGTCCTGACCCAACAAAGTAACTGTATTCTAAATACCACCTTTTTAAACGGTAACTGTAACGGAATACAGTTACTCATATTTTGTATTTTAAATACGTAACGGCGGTACATGTATTCCGTTACTCCCTAACACTGAGTATCATAGTCGTTGCAGATTTCCTGGCTGCACATCCTTGATGTGAATTTGAGAAGGTATAAAGTTGTACTTATTAAAGTGTAGCACATTAAAAATGTGTATTAATGAGTGTATGAAGAATGTATGAAGCTGTCCGTATTTCTGGTAACAAAGAAGCAACCCAGTGCCACTCTGGAGTTCATCCATGCTCACTTTTCAGAAAAGTCAAGTTTGAATAAGCAGGCATTTATTGCTTGTTTTTGTGTTTTTGTGTGACTTGTTGATAATAAAAAACATGCGGACGGTCATCATATTTATTTTCAAGCTGATGTTAAAACTCAGATTTAATAGACAGGTGTTGTGGTAACCCACCAATCTAAGCAGCTTCCTCTTCCGTGCTGCAGGCTGTCTAGTGTCACAGCACAGTAACCAAGCCGCTGCATGTGAATAATTCAGATATGAGTCATCCTCTCCTTTTCTCACAATTACCAATTAGGAGAAGAAAGGGTCCTAAAACGCATCGTTTATAAGTTCCAGTAGTGCAGACATTCATTTTTGCCCAAGTAAAGCTGTCTGCTTGAGTTAGACATCAGGGTACAGTTCAGAGGATGACAGCAGCAGGAGGGCTCGTGCCACCGCAGAGCGTTGCCTTTTGAAAGGATTTGAAACAGTTCAGATGACACGGAGGGGGCAGGAAGTACAATAGTGATGGCAATGCTCTTCAACACTGTAATCCTATTGTCAAGTTCAAGGATTAAAGTCCTTTCATTGTGTTCATTATTTTTTATGTGTGTGTGAGTGCATGTGGAGGGTGGTCAGAGGTGTGTGTGTATGTTGGGGGGGGGTCGTCTTAACGGTTGATCCAAGAAAAAGGCCCTCAGTAAATTATAGGTCAGTCCCTTTGAACCTTTGATGGCACCTGCTGCTGTATTGCAGGTTTTTATGTTGCACCAACAAAACTCTGAAAACAGAAACAGGAAAGAGCAGAGATACCCAAAATAGTTGACAAGGACCAGAATTGACCCTGCAGGAAATTCTTCATTTCCTTCCAATAGGGGGGTCCAGAGAAGGATGAGGCATTTCAAATATTTTGTTTTGTTTTCTTTGACATAAACTCACACTTTAAAACACTTTGCAGTGCATAATTCACCCATCTACACGCACAGGTGTCTGCACAGCTTCTATGTAAGGTGCCATTAACAACTTCAGATGGATGTCTTGCTCCCAAGCCCTTGAACCTGCGATCATGTAAAGGAAAAACAACAAGCAAGCAACCTTGGGTCTTATCAGAAGAATAATATGCACAGGCCTTTCTCAAGAGGTCAGTGAGGAGTTACCAATGACACCAATCAGCCCAAAGTAAGAAAGCAGTCGATGAGCGTGAGCGTCAGAAAAACAGAATATCATCAGGATGACATTTTAGTTCAGGTCAAGATGTGAGAGAAAAATATATTAGTTTCTATTTTCTAAAAATAGTATATTCACCAGGTAATTGCAGAGATTTGACGAAGTGTTAGCAAAAACAGACAGACTGCCTGGACAGTCGGATAAATTCAAGTTATCTGAGACCTGAAAGTAGCCAAGAAACGTTTTACACTGATCGCATTGTTTAAACCACCGCAGGATGTTCTAAGCTCATTTTCAAACAGAGATTGAGAAGGTGTTAATGCATCCATTCCTCTTATTTACATACTTAGGAACTCAGTAATCTCTCAGTGGAAGTGGCTTCTCTAGAGTCTGTGGCAGGCGTTCACTCTGCTGTCTTATTAAAGTGACAAAATGTCTGGAGCTGCTTTTTTTCTTTTTCAGATTTATATTGTCACTTTGCCTTTATTGATGGTACAGTGCAGAGAGTGGACAGGAAACCAGAGGAAAGAGTGTCGGGGGAAATGACACTCAGGAAATTGTCTGGGGCAAAACTGAAGCCAGGCCCCTGCACAAGCCTACACCGTAAGGGTTCCCAGCACATCTTGGTGAGCTATAGGTGCGCTCTGAGTTGGTTTAGCATCGGATCTTGTAACAATTTGACTTCTAGGTATGTACATGGATAAGAGAGAACACTGAAGGAAAAGACAAGAAAACGTCAGTTAATCTTAATCAATATTTTTGCAGTGACTGATGTAAACTTTCTAAAGTACTAAAGTGGATCAAACTGGATAAATGAGCATGGCTAAGTGAGGAGAAGTACTTTATACCCAGTGATGGGAATAACGGCGTTATAAGTAACGGCGTTACTAACAGTGTTACTCTTTTCAGTAACGAGTAATCTATCTAATTACTATTACTATCGTAACAACGGCGTTCCCGTTACTAACAAGAAAATGTGGTGCGGTCGCGTTACTATTTTTCAACAAACAGACAGTTGAAGCTGTGTTCAGCTTACCGCATCTTATATCAGTTGCATGGAAGTAGCTGTAAGTAATCTGGGCGCTACAGCTTTAAGTAGCATGTTTAGAGTGTGTAGTTAATGTGTTGTCTTGTGTAGTTAGTATGTAGTGTTGTGTGTCAGAACAATGAGGCGCCTGCTGTCTCCAGGTAAAAAACAGGATGAATGATACACCTCCTGCTGTCAAGGTCTCCAGGTATCAAGCTGTGATGTTGTCCTTTATAGTGGACAGAAATTTTTGGAGTGGCACAAATAATATGTGTGGCATTTTATTGAATGCAGAACAGCTGATTGTTATGTAAATAGTTTGACATGGTTATTAAAAAGGGGATAAAAGGTAAATGGCTGCAAATAACTTTGTTGTTTGCAAAACTTGTGCATATGATAAAATTGACCATTCATATTTGCATTTAAAGTTCTGAAATATGATTCGATAAACATGTTTGTGGTTATTCCAGTAAAAATATAACTTTTTCTACTTGGATTTTATGTTTTTGTCTGATTTTAGATCAATTGTGTTAATACAGTGTGTCAAAATGAAAACATAACTGTAAATTCAGACATGTGAGGTTGTGCTGAAAAGGATGATACCAAACAAGGCAAAGTAAATAGTTTTTAAAGGTTAAATGTAGAGGAAACATCAAAAGTAGTTAAAAATGGCCAATTATACCCTGGACCCCAGGGGATTAGACTTTTTTTTTTAAAGTAAACCAATAGTTACTTTTCAATTAATTAATTCGTTTTAGAATCTTGTAACTCAGTTACGTTTTTGAAGTAGTAACTAATAACTATAATTAATTACTTTTTCAAGGTAACTTGCCCAACACTGATTATACCACGTTTAGTTTTTCTCCAGATGTGACACGCTTGAAATGAATAGAGTTTAAGCAGATGCCTGTTGTAAAGTAATTTTTAGCAACTTGGATATAAAGAGTAAAACACCCAAGTAACATGGCTGCTCTGGATAACATTCCGAATTAGAGCTCCATTAGCTAAGCTATTAAAGATACAATAACCAACTAAAGACGGCCATGGTTGTTATGTCCTCTTATTTGCTAAAACTCTGTTATACATTTCTGAACATGCAAGTCATCTACAGTTTTGCCAAACCAATACATTATGAGCCTCAGTGATCCAGTGGTGAATCCAGCCTGGAGCCAGTAAGATTGGAAGGCACTGCCAAAAAAGGGAAAAGAGCAGTCATTGTAAGCTGTGAGTTTAAGCAGGTGGAATAAAAACTCCTATTAATTTCAATAACTCTCTGGAACACATTAGAGTAAAGAATTTTTCTATTTCACAGAACATATTGATACTGTAATAAAAGCCATTGTTTCGGGGGCCAAGTAGCCAAAATAGCTTATTATTCAGTGATTCCACGGGACTAGAAAATGATTGCCCTCTCTGTGCTGCAGTCAACTCAGCATGATGAACATCACACAGATGAAAGAGGGGGGGAGTGTTTTGGTCCTCACATGAACAGGTGGGAACATTAACTGCAGTTGGCAGGTTGTGCTAACAAGCTGGAGGGTGTTTGGAGGCTTTTTGAGATGTGTGTGCCTGCACTGTGGCTAATTAATCACAGAGCACTGACACAGTTAAAATGAGGCAAATGGCTGTGCTTCTCCAGGAACAGAGGAATAAATGGGTGTGTGCTCTGTAATTGATTCCTCATTTTCACAGACTTCAAACGCAAACGAGAGTTTTAATCAGATTACAGTTCTGGATGATTCCAAAAGAATCGGCCAAATTAAGAAATATTAAACTTACTCCTGGAGGAGCGCGGATTCTCTTCCTGACAATGTTGGGAATATAATGACCTTATGCTAATAATGCCAGTAAAAAAAGGAGAGAGATAAAAGATCCCCCTCAGGGTTTTGAGAAGTGCTGTTTTGGGTTAGATCTTCTTTTATGTCTTTGGGTTTGTTTTACATTTATTCAAAAAGCAAGCAAACTTTTGGAAACTGGAATGCTCTCGCCGAGCTGTATAAAACTGCAAGAAGGAACGCAAAGAGAGGACGACCTCGTAGCACTTATTGAATTCCCACTTTATTACTTGGTTTACATAGTTTTAAATGTCCGCCATGGCAAACATCTGCCATCCATTCAAACTATTTAGTTAACAGTGATTTAAGGCTAAACAAAAGCAAAGGAGATTGGATGTCACAGTTAGTCTTGGATGTATGTAGTATGTCATGAGTAAGTACTTTTATTTAGATAGAAAGGATTTTGCAAAAGTGACCAGATAGTTTATGATGATATAAGATGAAGCTTGTTTGTCACAGTTACACTGTTTACATGACTTTTTAATATCCCACCAGTTTGTTTACAGTGATTGGGTTTCAATTACCCAGCTGAGTTTTTATAGAGGAACCCCTCTGCTCATGCTGGACTCCAGCGTCCACTTGTACAGTCTTTATTTTTTGGAAATCCCAGTGGGGGCTTGGCCTAGATGAATCCACATTATCATCCTTGTTAAAAATAATCTTTTTGTATTTCAGTTCAAAAACTTTCCCGCTTCAAGGGTATGATTAATGATTAAGAGGAAAAACCTCTCATCTTTGAAGCTCTTAGAGACATCAAAGCTCTTCAGCTTATTGTTAGACTAGGTTTATGTCCTAAAGCACAGCTAACACTTAACTGCATTAAAGAGAGTTTCATTGAACATGAGGCAAAGAAGAAATCTGGCAAGTGACCTGTAAGCTGTCAAGAACGTATTTCATCCACGTGTATTTATGCTATGTATGTATATTCAGTTGGGTTTAAATGGAGTGTAATATGGATGTGAGCATATAAATGTTTATAGTCAGATATACAGTACAGTATTTCATAAGATTTTCCCTTGTGGCTGGTTAATGTTAAGACTGTTCTTAACCTAAAATACAGGCCAGGACCTGTGCATACATCATACTGTCTGTCAGATATACATTTTTTTTTAAAAAGTTGCAACGTTACATTTGCTAAATGTTGTACTCACTGACCTCAAAGCCAATAAACTTAAATTCGTCTGGTGCTGTATTATTTTATAAACTTGATCAAGTGTAGCGGATTAATCAATAAACAAGGATAAATATGTATCAGAAAATTAACACTACACATACACTTTTCCTGTATAAATAAAGTACTGACAGGATTCAACTACCAGAAAACCTCTCAACTTGTCAAACAGCTGGGAGGTTTTGGAAAAACACTGAGAACAGGGAACTCTGTCACACTAGTTTTGTTTTTCTGAGATATATAAATATATATATGAATGAATATATTTTTATAAATTGACATTGATCAAACGGTCATTGGTGTGCTTCTTTTCAGTTTTCTACAATGTGGCAGTTTACTTGTATGTCACCCAACTATAATAACGCTCGTCTAAGTGTCCTTTTGTCACAGATTTTAAATCTGGCATATTATTTTTTCTTCATCTGTTTTCTTCATCCATTTTACTTATTCTACAAATAAATTACTACTAATCTCAGTTTGAAAGTTCAGTTGCTCACCCTTTCTTGTTATGTTGACCAGGATGTTGTTGTTGGGCTCAGACACCTCTTCAGAGAGGCTCTTCTCCTGCAGTCAGACAGATTGTAGCTAATGACAGAACAAGGACAGCTAAGCAGAGCATAAAGAAGGTAGAGAATACACAAACGCAATGTTTCACAACACTAACAACTTTGAGGTAATTATGCAAGAATATATGTAATACAACACTCATCTCTAGCACTGCAGCATTTTCCCCTCATGTTACAAGTGATGTGTTGTTTATGAACGAGCGGGCTTTAAATCAGATATTTTGCTCTCATGAACACCTCTGCTGAATATCCCCTGCTAGCAGGGGCCGGATTTTATTTTGATGGGCAAACCATGTACCCGGTAGCCAGTTAAGTGCCAAGACAGATTAGGATCATACAATTATGCTAAACAAGGAGGGAGGGGCAGACGCTCAGAAACACTCACTGTTAACGTTCGGTTAGGACGCAACCTTGTCCGGAAAAAGTGAAGAAATGAGAGAAAACTGAAGCAGTATGAGCAACTAGCTGCATGATATCAATGACATTAGAGCCTGCAAAGCTGAGTGCAGAATGGAAAATGAAAATATCTGCCAGACCAGGGTCAACAACAGATCTTCAAAGACATCCTTGTAGATGCCAACCACTTACCCGCTTAATCTGGAACAGAGTCCAGTTTTGGGTCAAGTGCTGCAGCATCACCTGTCCTGCTGATAACTGCAGGTCAACCACGACCTTCTGCTACTCAAAGTAAAAATGATGCCAGCCAAACAGTAAGAAGGATGAAAAGCTAGCTAAAATGGTAGCCAGTGACCTTTAGCCACTTTCCATAGTGGAGGAAAAAAAATGTCAAACTTTTGTCCAGGGGTTTGACTCCATTCATGTTCACCCTACTAGTGGTAAATGCATAAAAATAAGGTTTTTATAAAACCACAAAATAAGAAAAGAAAAAACTCACCAACACAAAACTGTCATATTTGCTAAATTAGGCTAAAAGTTGGCGGCCTTATGAGAGCTGGCTCTTATGAATCCCAAAGTGCCGAATCTTTGAAAAGAAGCGGGTCTCCTGTCACTACATGTTAAAACGGTGCTCTTGAACTTGTTTTAGTTTGACGGGAGAACCTAAACGCTACAACATAGCCATGAGTGACAGTCATAAAGGTTGTTAAAACAGACATAGAGGAGAAGAGCACTTTGTGGTCATCAACCAAATAGTGCCACAGCTCAAAAGTACTTTTGTTGCTACATACTGGTATATTTACACATGCATATTCTGAATTATTTCAACTGAATATTGCAGGCATTATTCCTTTGCTTTCACAGCCACCCAGGCTCTTGGCTACAGTTTAATATGGTTAACCTGAACTCAGTTTCACTGCTGACCTTTAGCAACTGAGGCACAGCAAACCTCCTGAAAATTTAGACCACTGCATTTATTTAATCTCATACACAGCTGTTTTTATCCAAACCCACGATAAGTTAACAGCAGACTCCGTTAAGCGTTTCTCTCATTTCCACTTGGTGCCCAGAAGCATTCACACCGACACTGGAATGTGTTTTTATTCCAAAATAAAGACTCAAACATAGGTCTCTTCCTGATAAAACTGACACTGGTAGGGAATACTTGCTGGCAGACAAACATATGGAGAACTAAGGTTCTTTAATAAAATCCCTCATCAACAAGTAGCTGTCTTTGAATAACTTAGCAAAACACTTTACTCCACAACCACAATTTAATCTCCACAATCTCTACATTCATCTCATCACCCGTATCTGTGATAAATTTTAAAAACATACCAAACTACCAAGCCCACAGCAATTTACATATTTACATACAGAATTCTTGATTTTATCAATAGTGCACATTTCTAAACAATTCTCTTGATGGAAAATGCTAAACTCAGTACTAGCACAAATTAGTACAATGTTTGTGTGTGTTTTTTAAAGGTTGCCATGGCAAAAAAAAAAAGGCAGAGGTTTAAAAGGAGAACTGAGAAAACCAAATTTATTCACCACTGCAGATGACCCATTACCAAAATAAAACACAGTCCGTATCACAGAAGCCATTTGTCCTCATCTGGACTTGGGGTATCAACAGTCCTCAGTCCAAGTAAACTAAGTTAGGACAATATTTAACCAGGAAGCATATTGTCATAAATCTTCTGACAATACCAACTGGGGACTTGCACCCAAAGAATCTACCAGTTACACTGCCCACTCTTACGAACTGCAAAGATATTTCCGCCAAACAGACAATACATCAAAGAAAATGGTTTGGTTTTCAGCTTAACATACAATTTACATTATATGGGCAAAAACACTGGGCCATGCCATGAAGCTCCTAGAACACAGATTTTGTCCTGACGCTAATACCAAAGAAGGTTTTATGACTGAGTCAGAGTCACGGTGTTGGTGACTTTTATCCACTATCTGCCTCAGCAGTAAAGGACCAGACTTTAATGTTATGCAATCTGTGATGATCTTGGAGGTGAAGAAATTTCACAACCAAATTGCTGCAGCACTGGAGTCCTGTTACAGTAGAATGTTCAAATTCACAAATGTTAATAAAGGCAGACTGGCGCTTGACTTACACCTATTGCAATGGGACTGAAAACAGAGGTGGAGTGGAATACTTACCATAACATAAATAGTTCAATCAACCCTCTAAATACAATGATTAAACACTGCCAACAATAACAACAAATGGAAAGGTTAATCACCTTCTGAAATGGAATAACACAGCTTGAAAGGCATCTTTCTATCACTACACAAACAAATCACACACTGAACACTTTAAGTAATAACTGAGGCCTGTTACTGGCCTTAACTGGCTCCTTAAATAGGCTAAACCCCTCCTATAACAAATGATTAATGTTCAACATATAAACGAATTAAAACAGAACGAAGATGAACTCTATAAAAACCTGACAGGAGCACCCTGGCACCCCAACACTGACGGTTACACTAACAAATCAAGCTGAAGATGTTTGTGGAAACAAACGTTTGAGAAAAGCTGTAAAAGATCACTAAATCTGACCATTTTTTGCCTTGTTTAAAAGTCATAAAATGACATAACTAGGTTGTGCACATATGAATAGTTATGTTCTTACTTGTCCTTTTCTGAGCATTTGAATGGGAAAGGTTAAAAAATAAGTTGTGTATTTCTTAGACTCTAAGACAAAACAATGTTTTATTGGAAAAAGGAAACATTAAACAGGATTCAGAAAGGCAATTCAAAGGTTAAAACCATTACAATAAAGCCCTGTTTCCCCCTTAATAGTGTGTGTGCATGATACTGACTGAGAGCTGACATCAGGGATGTTTTCATCATGATTAATAAACATACAACTACACTCTACACATTTTTCCACACACAAACACATAGACTGTATATCAAGCAAAGTGATACCACCTTTGGGTCAAAGGGGTTTGATCCAATTATAGCCTAGCTTGAGATCACTTCCACATCTAACATAAAATGTGGCTGCAGCCTGGTTACGATCATATCTTACTTGTTTTCCAGCATCATGAACCAATCTAAACCAAGCTGGGGAATGTTCCCCAGGAATGACAATTAAATGAACAAAGAGCAACCTGTGCAATGAACCAAAACAAATGGGAAGAGTGAGCAGTTGCCAAAATCTATAACTGTGGAGCAGCATTTTATGTATGCATCCATGCAAAAAAAGAGAAATAAATAAAAAGAGAGATTGTGCGTTGACCTTGTATTGTGCAGTCTGAAGTGATGCGGGGGTCATTTCAAACAGATGCCGGACAGACACCTGTATCCTTCCCCAGGTCACCAAGCGATGTGACAACCCTCGTCTCGTTTTGCACCCAATATTGTTGAGTCCTTAATGAAATAATCCAAATGGGATTAGTATGGAGGTCTTTGAAGTCTCATTTTCTTTGCCTCCGGTGGAATATCGGGACACGGTGCTTCTTTTGATCAGTGCAATCAGAATCAACTTCGGAGTGGTCCCCGCTGTGTCGGATCCAGTCCAGGAACAGAAGCTTCCGCATGGCTTCATCTCTGCTGGGAGAGCCAAGGGATTCCCTTATTTGCCACAAATAACGTTATGAGCTCATAATTATAAACTGTTCAGCTGTTGTTGCAGCGAATGAGGTAATATGTCTTTTTATGAACAGATTACTTTAATTAATTTAACTGAGGTAAAACTTGTTCATGCAGCATGAGCAGTGGATGTAAAACAACAACTTGTTTCCTCATCTCCCGGGGTGCAACGGGGTGTGTATTTGCCCGGACATCTGAGCTAATTAGCGCTTTCTTCCGGGGTGGGGGGAGGCTCACATTCGCAATCTATAGCTTGATTCACAAACTTCACCTCTGGGGCTGTCGTTCGTGAGAACCGGCATTTCAAACTTGTTTTGAGGCAAGTTCAAAGTTATTGTGGGAGGATGGTCCTTTGTGTCGCCTTTAATCACTTTGCAGCGACTGAAAGGAGTGAAAAGCATCACCATGACAAACTCAGTCATCTGTGAAAATAAACGCTGGTGTGCATTCTCTATAATAAACAAGTAGCCACATGTTATGACGCAGTAAGGTGTTTGCATAGCGTGTGAGATGATTCATTTGTTACTGAACAGTGTCATTTAGAAATGAAAGAAAAGCCTTAAAAAACAGTATCACAGTATATATTTACTATTCATTTACACTTTACTTCAAATTCTAAATCTAAATAATGAAAAATATTACATGCATCATCCCAAGTTAGAAGAAAATGTCCTTAAAGATCAAACCAGTCATTTTTTCAACCTTGCAAAATGTCATCATAAATCAGATAAATATGTTTTTTGTAAAAAAAAAAATAAAATTCCATTTCAAAACAACAGATTAGAACAATCATAATAAAACTACTACAGTGATGCCAAATATTGAATCCCCCTAAATTTAAAATTCAGAAAGTTTCAGTTTCAGTGTTTGGTCTTTTGAATGCTTGTTTTTAAGTTTCCTGATGTCTTTCCTGAGATGTTTCAACCCAGAGGTCAGCATATACTCCTCAGAGACTGTGCAGAGTGTTTTATAGTCTAATATATTATACTCCCATCCAAGAGAACAATGCGGTTTTTGTCCTGGTCGCTGAACTGGACCAGCTCTTTATCCTCTTGAAGATAATGGAGGGTGTGTGGGAGTTTGCCCAATAGTCTACATGTGTTTTGTGGACTGAGAGAGCATCTGATGTGTCGCTGATGTGGGGTGTGGGGGGTGGGATTTCTGGAGTAAAGGGTATGATCTGTTGTTATGGGTTATTCTGAGACTGTACAGCCACAGTGAGAGCTTGGTTTGCATTGCCAGTAATAACTCAGACCCAGGATTGGACTCCATCATTGTCAGGGATTTCTGGGTTCTGTAATTTTTTCAGACATCATTTCTGGGCAGAGGAAAGGTGTGGAGGGCATAGCGTTAAGCGATTAAAATATTCTTCTCTGCTTTTTGGATGATGTGGTTCTTTTGGCTTCGTTGATCACCTCCAGCTTGTGCTGGGAGTACATGTACAAGACTATACTTCTCAGTTGAAAAAGACTGGCATGCCCACTTTAGATTGGAAAGAGTTGCTTCCCCAAGTGGAGGAGATGCAAATATCTCAACGACTTGTTCAAGAGTGATTGAGGGAAGAAGCGGGAGACTGCTGATGTGAATGCTGTACTGGTCTGTTGTAAAATAGGAATGAGATTGTAAAAGAAAAGTGTTGATTTCCTTGTCGAACTACAGTCCCACATTCTCACCCCACTTAATAATAATGGATTGCATTTATATAGCGCTTTTCGAGACCCTCAAAGCACTTTACAATTCCACTATTCATTCACTCACTGGTGGAGGCAGCTACAGTTGTAGCCACAGCTGCCCTGGGGCAGACTGACAGAAGCGAGGCTGCCATATCGCGCCATCGGCCCCTCTGGCCAACACCAGTAGGCAGTAGGTGAAGTGCTTTGCCCAAGGACACAACGACTGAGACTGTCTGAACCGGGATTTGAACCGGCAACCTTCTGATTACAAGGCAAACTGCCAAGTTTTGAGCCACGATCGCCCCACTTATTCCCACAAACTCTGGATAATGACTGAAAGAATGAGATTGTGGAGACAGGCAGCAAAAATGAACTTGTTTCAAAGGCTTTTTGGGCTCTCCATTAAAGATGGGGTGAGCAGCTTGGTCATTTGGGAAATCTGCTACTCCTTCATGTCATAAAGAGCCAGCTGAGGTGTTTTGTGTTGGACACCTCCTAGGTGAGGAGTTTCAGGCATGTAGTACTGAGAGGAGAACCCAGGAAAGACCTATATGGCACAATGGTGAGATTATACGTGTCAGTTGGCTTGGTAACACCTTAGCGTCTCATCAGAAGTGATGAAGGAGGTGGCTTGGGAGCAAAAGGCCCCAGATAAGCGATGGATGGATGGATGGATGGTCTAAACAGTGAACCTTATGAAAAAAAAGACCTGATTGTTGTGGTGGTACTTAAAGTAACATTTGCATAGACATTTGTTTTCTTTATTTTTAACTTTTTAAGAGCAAAAAGTAGCCTCTAAAAAGTTGTATTGGTCTGTTTAGGACACTGCCTTTTTTGGGAATGCATTGTGTAAGCATGAATATGTTAGAGTAACCATATCCACCTTAGAGGGGTTGTGATATTTGTTTGAACCCATTTGAAACAAATGGTAATGTTGGTTAATTTCAGCTGCTTTTTTAGGTGCTAATATGCCGTCTTATTGGCAATTCAATGACAGGAAATTCAGATTAATGCCTGTACTGTATCTGAGGCTCTGTCTAAAATTATTTTTCAATGATTTAAATTGCATCTTTGTGAAAACAGTATTTAGAACTGGATCTGGACTAAAATTAAGGACAAGATTTATGATAGAAATGTTTGGCACAAAATCAAACAAAGAGTTACAAAACAGCATGAGCTCAGTCGTCATTTATACGAGCACAAGGCCAGTAATGTACGGTGTGGAGTCAGGTGTTCACACATGGTAGAATAACTGCAGTAGCTTTTGATGTCCTGAGCACCTTACAAGCTGATTAAACACAAGATTTACAAGGCCTGGCTGTGAAACACTAGAGATGTATCTGAGCAGCATGTGGTGTTGCAGTAATTAAGTTATTAAGTCCTTACTTGAATGTCCATCCTTCGTGCAAGCTGTTGTGCAAATTTATGGCTCGTGTTAGATCCACAGCCTCTCGCAGCCTCAGTGGTATGGAGATAATTTAGCACGGAGAGTAAAAAAATAATCCACCAAACTCTTCCCAACAAGAATATTTGTCCATATGGACATGTTTAAGACTGAAATGTGTTCCTTACATAAAGCGGCGCTCAAAGAGTTATGAATTAGCTTGTGACATGCAAACAGGTGCACATGGCCAGAAATATCTACCAGCTAAGCTAATGTTTATCCTGAGTGAGTCACAGCAGGCATAATGATTATCATTCCACAACCTGTCCAAGATTCCTCGCAGTGCATTAGCAACATTACCAATCACGGTGTCATGCTTTGTGTAGATATCCAATCAGCTTGTTTGAATAGTGGCAAGATGTGTGGATCCCAGATGCGAGCGAATCTCAGGAAAGTGAACTCGGAGACTAAACCTGCGATTTTATCGCATCTGCAGATTCAGTCCAGTCTTTGCTGTACGTAATGTTAAGCGTCGTTTCTCATTTAACTAATTTGACCTGTTAAATTAGTACCATCCTTATGGCTTTGGAACATTAAGTTTTTATAATCAAAAACAGTTGGTTTAAGGCTAATTTAAACAGGACTTACACCAAAGCTTCATTTGTTTATGTAAAGCCCATTCTGTTATGTCTCACTATGTGTAATTTCATTTGTCAGGGTCTTTGTGCAGAATAGGAAATTTAAATGTTCACAGGCCTGTATATACATGACCGTAACCAGCTATGAGCTCACATAGGTCTTGTTTTTTCCCCTCCTCCAAAATAAGACGGTATAAATCAGCATACATAAATGTGGGATTCTCTAGATGGCTTTTACTTTGAAAAGACTCTTTGGGAATTCTATGAAGTTATGGCTTGCCCCACGGTGCCTCTGATTGGGTTGTGATTAAGGGGTTAGGCTGACACATAGTTCACGAGGAATGATTATGAGGTTTATGATGGTTGGTTTAGGCACAAGAAGTGAATCAGAAGAACTCTTTCCCACAGTCCCATTTTACTGGAAGCAAAGGAATAGCTCTGTATTTATTTTGCTTTATACACACAACACTCTGCTCTTTCATAATTCTGAATACACAGTTGCTCCTTATAAAAAGGGAGATATAGAAAATAAACTTAACTGTATCAAAACTATATAAAACTATAGCACCTATAGTTTTTTTTTCTTGTCACTGGAGCACAGGTAGTGCACTTGAAATATGATACATAAAAACAAAAAAACAACCTAGTCTTCTAAACCCCGGTTATGGCTCTGTCTCTCCACATTTTCATGGGAAAATACATGTGGAGATTATTCTCAAGTTTAAAACCAGTACTTACTTGTTTAAGGCTGCACATGTCAAAACGTTTCTATAAAATATTTCTCAGTTTATTCTCGGTAGTAAAAAAAATAAATAAAAGAGAGAAAAAAATTAATTTCCCCATTCTGACATCTCCCTGAGCTTTCAGCATCTTTAGCAGAAGGCAGATGTCTCAGTGGTTTACACTGTTGCCTCCCAGCAAGAGGGTTTAAGTTCAAACCTGGGAGTATGCATGGTTTCTCTGGGAGCTCCGGTATGTCCCACCATTGAAAAAACATGTTAGGGAAATTTTGCCTTGGATACTCTGCAAAAGAAATTTTTAATCAACAGTTTCTTGTCCTGTCTGAATTCAGTTATAAATGAATCTTCCTGCTCTATTTTTATTGCCACCTCTAACTTCACCATTATTTTTCACTATCACCGGTATTGTCATGTTTAAAGCAACAGCAGCCACAAACTACTTGATAGAAAGCTCCAGCAAGGCTGACTTCTGCATTAGATTTACACCACAAGTCGTACCTTGGGTTTTCAGTCAAAGCCTTCTGAAACGTTATACTGTAACCTGACTTGGAACAGCCTGCCACAACTGATTGGCTGTTTCCTCCTATGCATTTCTGGATTCTACTACTGCTGAAACCTTTTAAATGGACTCAAAGGAAACAGACAAACTTGTTTTTTGGTGGTGAAACTGTGGGGCAATGGAAACACACCACAGACTAGTATATATCTCGGCAAAGGTATTGCTCTAGGCTTTGTTGTAGATATCAAGCAGGTTTGTCACAGAAGGATAAATTAGGATAAAATGAGCAGGTGGTTTGTGAATAAAATGGTACATTTAGCCTGTTACAAAGACAGTGGACAGACAAGAGGACAGTGAATGCTGGACTTTTGGTTGTTGTTCTATGAATTGTCTATGTTAGTTTGGGAATGCGGCCTCAAATAAATACATAACAATGTTACTGGTGTAAAAAAGTGCCAGAGATTAATAGAAACTCTGATTCCGAAGATGATCTTTCGTGGCATTTCCTTCTGTCCTGCTCCGCTGACGTGTCCTGATCGATTTCATGGTGCATGAATTTTTACAAAAAGCTACTGACATTTTAATGTTATCAGAATTTCTGCTGTGTTAGGTCCTTGGTTACTATTACCATTCAGATGTGCTGACATTATCTCAGAGCGGGCTGACATGCCAGCTGAGCCGCTGCTTGGCAGGCTGACCCACAAACCCACACCCACCCTTGGCTCAGCTCAGCTACTGGTGAGATTTACCACAGACAGAAACTGTCGAGAGGTTTCAGCTTAGACAGCAGATTGCTGCTCTTTGGTAAATGCATGCTTTGAGTTTCTGCCAAAAGATAACCATCTGAAAAAGGTTGTTATTTCTTGAAATCTTCTGACATGATTTGAATACACTTTTTATATCCAAAGAGCAAAGTCAAAAACTTTAGCCAGTGAAAGAAGAAGTTCACATTTCAGCAACATACAGCGGCTTGAAATATTCATCTGATAATAATAATAACGATGGATTGCATTTATATAGTGCTTTTCGGGACCCCTCAAAGTGCTTTACAATACCACTATTCATTCACTCTCACATTCATACACTGGTGAAGGCAAGCTACAGTTGTAACCACAGCTGCCCTGGGGCAGACTGACAGAAGCGAGGCTGCCATATCGCACCATCGGCCCCTCTGGCCATCACCAGTAGGCGGTAGGTGAAGTGTCTTGCCCAAGGACACAACGACCGAGACTGTCGGAGCCGGGGCTCGAACCGGCAACCTTCTGATTACAAGAAGAACACCCAACTCTTGAGCCACGATCACCCCTGAATATAAAGAATGCCAGAAAAAGAAGTACGCAGCCTTCTCCTTGCTTCTTAACCTTATCTGTCATGCCCACATCTTAATTCTCATCAACTGGCAGAACTGTTAGCATACAGATTCTCTCAAGAGTTAGTGTCTTCCTGTAACGTGAGAAGAACTGACTTTAGCATGTAGCCCTAATGCACAATTGCATGGTTGTCATACAACAGTTCGACAAAATATGCTCCTAAAGCAGTGGAATGGAAAAGCAGCTTTTGTACAGTGCATGTGTGAAACTCTTATGGAAAGCTAGGATAATTTGTTATCACAAATGCACAATTGAACATTATGGAAATGTGAAATTGTATGAAATGTATGAAATTGAGGAAATAACAATGATTTATCATTGACATAAAGACTGAAGGGGAGCATTGGAGAGGAATGTGAAGGAAATACTGTGTTCGGTGTCAAAAACAAGGTCCAAGTTTGAAGCCAGAGAGCGCGCTGTAAATGATCCATTATCCCTGCTGTCGGCTTCACGGAGGGTAGGAGTTTAATCCACATGATTTACTTCTAAAGATTGCCGTCCAAAGAAGGATCTCTGCCCACACACTTTTTGACTTACAGAAAATCTGCAGCTAAAAATAAATGTTAAATGGACAAGGTGTTCCATATATTCTGCACGGAGCATATCTGACTCACATGTAATGTTATATCACATAAGGTTCTTATATTTCATAGCACATCAATAAGGGAAATCTCTGTTTCCTCAAACTGATGACTACACATTTTTGCTGAGATACTTGGGATAGAAAATGTTCAGCTATGCGCTCCCTAGCTGACTGCCCTCTTGCCTCCTGCCTGCTCTTCTCACTAAGCTTACCCTTGACATTTAGGGGAGGTTGTGAAGTTTTTCATGGACTCCTGGGAAAGAGCCACACAGCACAAGACAGGGAGGGATGTAATGTCTTTTCCAGAAGTGATGAATTTTAAACTTTCTTTATCAGCATGCCTAAGAAGAAGTAAACTGAATGTCTACAAACATTACAGTGAGGCCAGGCAGCCAGTGGCTTCTTGTTTTTGTCATTTTGTCATCCGGTCTGTGCCATCTTTTAAATTTAACTTCACCTTGTGACTAGTTTTCTTACTTATAGTATCTTCTTTGCAGCTGCAGTGACCCACTTTTCCCTCAGAGACCTTTTATGTTTTGTTGGGACTGAGTTAATCTGCAGATCTCTATAAAATAGTGCTGCATACTTAATCCTTTTAGTGTCTAAGCCCACATTCTTGTATCCAACATTTTAGGTCCACTGAGTTCTCTGCTGTAGAGTAACTGGTCCTAGGGCCCAAGCAGATTCCTCATAGTTCAGCATTAGGCTAATTTATATTTCAGGAGTATTTGCTATGAGTTATAAAAACTGGGTAAAACAGCAACCCGTCTGCCAATATCCTCTGGAAATAGTAGTGACCACAGTTTTTGGACATTCTGTAAAATCCCCACCTCATGTCTATATATTCAATAAAGTGTCCCGAGAATACAGTAACCTTATCTCAACAGAAAGACTGAAAGAAAGGAGAAAATTACAGCCTATATCTGTCCAAAGGTAACAAAATATATTTTCTAGCGCCTTATCTTCTGGAGACCACTAAGATAATTACCCTAAACCTTACCCTAAGCTTTAAAGTCAAGTAGGCTAAAAGATCTCAGAAACCAACACATCATGATATGATCTAAAGAAACAGTTGAGAAATAAAGTCAGTGACATATATCAGCCTGGAAGGGGTTACAAAGCCATTTCTCAGGCTTTGGGACGCCAGCAAACCACGGTGAGAACAATTATCCAGAAATGAAAAAAACTTGGAACAATAGTGAACTTTCCCAGGAGAGGCACTGACGACTCATCCAGGATGTCACGAAAGAACCCAGAAGAGCATCTAAAGAAATGTACAACTAAAGTCACAGTTATGATTCAACAATAGGAAGGAGACTGTGGAAAAATGGCTCTGAATGGCTTAAAAAACAAAAAACAAAAAAATGAATGTAGTTATTTTTGGGGGGGGGGGGTTGTGGCCTACTCAAAGCCCCGACCGAAATCGAATGAAATGCTTTGGCATGACCTTAAACAGGTCGTTCACGCTAGAAAACCCACCAATGTGGATGAATTAAAACAATTCTACAAAGAAGAGTCAGCCAAAATTCCTCCACAGTGATGTAAAAGAGTCGTTGCCAGGTTTTGCAAACACTTGATTGCAGTTCTTGCTGCCAAGAGTGTCACAACCAGTTATTAGTTTTAGGGGGCAATTACTTTTTCACCCAGGACCAGGTAGGTAGTTTGAATACATTTTTCCCCATTAATACAGAAATTCATTGTCTAATATTAAAACAGTTTTGATAATCATGTAAGTGTGATAAATATGCAAAAACAGTTTCTCATCTCACTGTATTTATCCACACCTTTGAATCCTATCATGGGCCAAAATGGTACTAAACCAGGGCTCAAGGAACTATGCTACATTTCTTAAAATACAGTTTAGTTGTGTGCCTAAACTTAGTGAGAATTGTTTTAAACCACTTCGGGGGCGATCGTGGCTCAAGAGTTGGCAGTTCGTCTTGTAATCGGAAGGTTGCCGGTTCGAGCTCCGGCTCCGACAGTCTCAGTCATTGTGTCCTTGGGCAAAATACTTCACCCGTTGCCTACTGGTGGTGGTCAGAGGGCCCGGTGGCGCCAGTGTCCGGCAGCCTCGCCTCTGTCAGTGCGCCCCAGGGTGGCTGTGGCTACAATGTAGTTTGCCATCACCAGGGTGTGAATAGGTGGATGACTGAATGTGTAAAGCGCTTTGGGGTCCTTAGGGACTAGTAAAGCGCTATACAAATACAGGCCATTTACCATTGTAGTCTCAGCTGACACTGGATGAGAGGCAGTTAACACCCTGAACAGGTCACCAGCCTAATTTTGACCACCCCTTTAAATATTTCCATGCTGTAACACGACACGAACCTTTAGTGATTGCTAGTATCTGCTCAAAACTAATTTCTTCAAGGAGGTGCACTGTGCTGAGCTGCCAAAGAGAGATGAGCTTATAAATCTTTTCAGATTTAGTAATTTAAAAGGAACTTGGCGGGGGATGTGATCTTTTTAATAACCTCCACTGTGATTTGTGCCAAATTACTCAGAATTACACTGCAGCTAGAGATAAGATTTAAGTTTATTGGATTTTTTTTTAATTTTTTGCCAGCTTTGTAAAGCTACAAATGAAGCCAGGAAGTTGTTAATCTGCCTTAAAAAATAAATAAATAAAAAAAAACCAAAAAAACTTTTCCATCATCCAGAAAACACATTTCAGGAGGAAACAATGAATCTCCAGAACGTCTTTAGAAAGTTTATGGGAGTAAGTGGTCAGGCTTATTCTGAAATTTGGCTCCAATTAAGCATTAGCAGGTCCAATTCAAAACCATATCCACCAGTGTCAACTTTCAAAAGTTATTTGTTGAATAACAACTCACTCTGGCCTGAGTCTACAACTTTCCTGGTTCTCCTTTCTATTCCATTATCACAGCGTGGAAGTTGGGAGAAAAAAAAAAAGTAGTATGAGCCCATAAATGCTATTGGTTGGTGGCAGAAAGGCCTTGCTGACTGAGTTTTGCCACTATTTTAGCTTCCATTTATAGCGTGGCAGCACTTCCTGCTATTGTGTGCCAGGAAAACCCAGGCCCTCTTGGCTGCTCTCTAATGTCCTGCCTCTCTTATCCAGCCCAAAACTCAAAGAAAAATCACACACGTACAGACCAACACTAACCACTCTCCGTCTCTCTCTCACACACACAAACGCGCAGAGCTCTGTTGGTGCACTGCCTCCTACCACTGCTCAGATAAGTGTACAGGGCTCCTGCTTAGACACAGCAAACAAAGTGCTTTCTCAGGTCGATAAAAACTGATGTTGACCTACTCAAAAAATAAAATAAAATCAAGCCAGTGGCCAGAGGTCCTCGACCAGAAAAGGTTCTGGGCTCTTTAAAGTCACTTGAGACTATAATTGGTATTGGAAAGTTTTTCATTTGGGAAAAACTCCTGGCTCTGGTTATCACAAACAGCCTATGCTGTCAGAGACACTACAGAGGAAGCATTTCATTGCTGCACCTCATCAATGAGCTGCACACAGCGTGGATTACAGATTTAGACTCCAGGCTTTCACTCCTTTTCAGCTTCATTCACGTCTCATCCATCTGAACGACTGGCAGCACAGACTCCTTTTGTCTGTGACGCCAAGGCCCTGGAGTTGGGAAAACCATCAGAACGCTGTAAATCATCTCAGGGACTGAGTGTCAGCCAAAGTATCCTCAATTACTGGACCGCATCTCTGTGGATCACAGTTGTGGTCGACCTCTAACTGCACACGTCTTTTAACATCTCTCTCGTCTCTGAGTGGAAGGCTGAGCCTCTCTGCTTGATACCGTGTTTTTGGAGATGATCTAATTACTTTCGCAGACAGCTGATAGTGCCTGCGGAGTGATGAGTAAGAGCGGCTGAGATAACAGAGCAGATAGTTTGTTGTGGGTGGCAGTTGACAATTAAAGTCTAATCTAAACGGTGGGAAAGTGGAGCAAAATAAATAGTTAGCACTTAATTATCTTACGATATGAGTTATTTTAAAGGAAAGAGTTTGAAAGCATGCTTTATTCTGAGGATGATGGTGCCAAAATCCCACATATGTACTGTGATAGGTGAAGAACATCTCAGTAAAATAGCTGTCTACACAAGGCAAAAAAGCTATACAACATAGTAATATATATATATTTTTAAAAGGCTTCAAATGCCTATGAACCTACAGTGTTACATTCCTTCTGGTCTGCACAGATACAATCTGAGGAATGGATAAGTCAGGAAAACATCTTTACTATCATGAAGCCACAAAATGCAGGAATGTGAAGTATGACAAATATGGCTTTTTTGTTTTTCTCTGCACATATTTTACTCTTTTGAATCCAGCCAGAATCCACCTCAAATGCAAACGTATGCAGAGACCCAAATGCCAAAAAGCATGTTTAAAGTCTGTTACTGCTCCTCAACTACATTTGCTGTAAATATGTATGCAAGCATTCATCAAACTCAGCAGAGAAGACTGTCTTGGTAATAATTAACGTTTAAACACCAAACCATGGTAAAATATAGAGCTAGACAGCTGCAGTTACTATGTGGTTATTTCCAAAAACAAAACCCCTTCAGCCATCATAGAGTGAACTGCTATATAAAAGTAAAAAGTAATGACTTTTTTGATTATATCAGCCATTTATAGCAAAAAACCCATGCAGTTGTTTACTTACGTACAGTATGCTGAATGATGGTGATGATGGGCAGCAGATTGAACGTAAAAGTTTTAACTACCACACAGCAGTCATGCAAAGTGACACAAAACTACAGCAAATATTTCTGCCACAGAGCTGAATGGACCTGCTGTTTGTGTTAGCTTGTGTTAAAAGGCCGGCATCACTGGGAAAGGTTTTATGATGCAAGACATCCGTGTTAAAGTTTAAATCTACAGCAAAGCATCCATCACATTTGGACCAGACTCATGAAGAGTAATCAGCAATATCACCAAAGTGCAATTGCAATATCATATAACTCTAAAAGACAACACTTAAATGTGGGCTTACGCATTTTACTAAATGTGTATCGTGCAAGCATCCCAATACAGGCTGCAAGCAGCAAGGGAAATAAAATCAGCTCCATTAAATCAGTATGAAGTAACACATAATCAGGACTGCCAGACTGGATTTCTGCCCACCTGGGAAATGTTTTCCTATAAATGGGTTGGTGAAAATTAATTTGGGTGGATTGTTATCTTTGAGTTTGGGTACTTTTTGTACCATTTGGTTTCCAGCCACACACTGAGAGGCAGCCAAAGCCAGAACTCTCACCCGAAAAAACACGCATGAAGCACATCAGTTTAAATTTATTGTGACTTACACCTTCCGATTACATTTACTGTCTAAGAAATCATATGGAACTGCAGATCCCGTGGTAGATTTGCCATATTTTTAAAGTTTTATTCAGCAGAAAAATAATACACTGACAGTTGTCAGTGTATTACTTGTGGTACATAGCAAACAGGCACTGCCAGTATCTGCTTTTACCAGTTAAATCTGGCAGCTCCGCAAACAAGCAATGGCAACAGCAGGGGGCATCCATCTGACCTTAATTAAGTTTTAGTAGCATCAGTCTACAGCCTGTCACCGAACAGCAACTTCAACAACAGCACAGACCAGGCAGCTTACCTTAATGAAGTGTACCAGTAGCCTCTCAGCAGATTAGGGAAGCATATGCAGCTCAAACCTACTAACAAGTCCACCAGAAAGGCTGTTTTTTCCCCTAAGGGGTAGCAGGTGAGTCCACCATCAGTATAAACAGATTATTCCTCCTCAAAATGTCCAGAAGTAAACACCAAACTATGGGTTAGCTGATTACATAGCTGAGGCCGCAGGTTAGCATACTGGTGTAAGGCCAAACCAGAAGTCAGGTCACTGACAGTTTAAGTAGTCTGCATTGGAAGGGATGGAAAACTAAAGGATGACTAAATAAAAAAAGAATGACTGTATTCATTATAGCTGAAGCAGTTCCAGCGTGGCTGACAACCCATTGTTTACTAGGACCTCTGAGGGAGGTGAACCATCTTTAAGACAATATGTGTCACCTGTGCTTCTGACATGGGCACAAGCATGGCTAATGAGAGCGGGGGGGAGAATCCAAGTTTGAAATGAATAGAGTCTGACTTCTGGCTGTATAAAGCGCATTCATCAAAACCTTTAACTTAATATGAAAGATAGACAGATCTGAAACCTGTATTTATTAATGCTGACCAGCAGGGGGCAACTTCCCTGGTTCCACAAAGAAGTTCCAACTTCTTACTTAATTCATTGCCTCAGTCAGCTTTTTCCTCTTGACTTTATTTCGACAATCTCTGGATATATAAGTCTTCTACATGCAGTGACGCTGATATTGTATCTTAGTGTTTAGAGTAAAATAGATATAATGCAGTCACTACCCAAACAGTCGTGCAATTCCTCATAGCTCTATAACCAAACATGGCGGTGTCACAGTGTTAGAAATGGTTATCAAAAACACAGTGTATGACATCACAGTGTCATACATTGGATCAATGCAAATTATGGCTACAAAACAGCTCAGTCAGTTTCTTGTTCTGCACAACTTAAACCAGTAATGCTGACACTGGCATCTGCTGTCTCCAGCTTTGATTACTTGACTATCTACATGTCTCTGATGAATTATTTTGTTTTTGCCAGCAGAAGTAGCTTTCCATACTTGTAGCCAGGAAGGACTTTGGAGTACCAGTAAACCCTTCATGATCCATTATACGTGCCCTTACTCAAGATAATGGCATGAAGCGCAGGAATTTACTGCTATCTGTTAACCTTGGAGCCTCCTCCGTTCACTAAGTAATAAAAACTTAAATGTAGAGCATCCTTACTGCTGCACAGATGTGAACTGAGGTCTGTGTAGGCTTCTACATTTACAGCATCCATCTGATCAGATGATGTGTTTGCTGACACTATTCAGCAGCAACAGGAAGCATGTGAAGAAAATTTGGTGCCATAAGTACTTTGAACTGTCTCGTAAAAATGCCTGGACACAATCCAAGATTTACTTGTTCAAATGGTGGGTACAAAAAAAAGCATTAATAGATCCTATAATTATTGCTCTATAGACTGTATAGCTTTCTGTCTCAGTCTGCAGCATGCTGCCAAATCTCAATAAATGTTTTTTTCTCAAAAGGCATGTCTCTTCACCTCACCTCCTCATCCCCAAAGACAGTTTTTAAGTATCAGCATGTATTTTATGTCTCAAAGAGCTGAAATCAAATAAGAGGAAGATGCAGGGTCCAAAGAAAGCAGACTGTAAGAATGGAATACGAACCAGGTGCAGAGTTTGGAGGGTCTTCACAAGACGCTCACCACCAAATTTAATCGCCTGGAAATATTCAGGCAAAGCCTCCTCTTAGCTGACCTGTTGAACTCTCACATTTTGCCTTTTATGCTTTGCTCACAGTGGGCTCAAGAGCCTATTTGACATATATTTTATGTAGTGGGAGATAATTTCTCCGTTACTACAGCTGCGTATTTGTGTGCGTAATTTAAAATCAGTCACTGAACATATACGTTCAGCTGCTGTAAAAGAAAGAAGGTGCTGTTTGTTGCTTTTTAGATGTAACTATTGTTGGAATTGAAAATGGAAATTACCTCTGGCGCTGCACACATGCACAGTGCATTAAGTATTCATGCCAGTGCGCAACCAACTCCAAAAGTCATTGTGTTTTTTGATTTGTTGCCATTTTGCAGCATGCCTGCCTCTGCTGGGATCATCAGAAATCCAAACTAGTAGCTAACTTAAACCTTTTCCTTTTGCTGCAGCTCAGAAGCTTTTTTTTAGCAGCTAAAAGTTCAGGATACGGAAAATTACCTCTTGCTTGAGATAGTTACTCATATTATGTATTTATCTTATTGTTAAAAAAAAAAAGAAAGTAAATATAACAAACTGGAGTATGTGCACTGTAAGTCTGTTAAATTACAGTAAATTAACTAGATTTTCCAGGATTAAATTTCATTTCATTTGTGCCCACTGCAATCAGTGACATCAGTTTGTTGCTGACACAATGTCAAACAACATTTTAACATGAACGCTAGACAAACATTCCAATTCTTTACTGTAAACAGTCAACTTTAGCACAGTTTTCAGCCACGGGTGAGCCTAAACACACTTTTACTGAAATTACACTAGTCTTTCAGCAAAAGAACAAAATACTACATTTCACTACAAATATGTACAATTCTTTACACTTTTATTTATTTTAATTCAAAGACATCAGTGTTTACAGTATTCACAAAGAACACTGAATTACTGCTGAAAATTCCCTGTAGTTTGTCACACGGTAGTTACTGCCATTTCAGTGTTGCAGTACTGTTACAGTACTCAAACTCATGGGGTTGTATTTATTTGGAGGCATCAATAATTTTCTATGCAGAAGTCAATCAATAACAATGTCTGCAAACAAAAGAATCAGAACCACAAGGAGCAAAGCCAGTTTAACACTAAAAATCCTTTTGGCAGTTTTAGACCAAAGCACTGCACGTTTAGGATGTTATGTAGGATAAGAAATGCACATGCAACCAGAAGACAACAGTACAATATTGCTCTACTATTATTTTTTTGTTTGACAGCCAACTAAATAAACAAATGGTGTTCGATAGGAACATGTACTGTATATACTAATATCCACTGACTTATCAGAGTTAAAATCCACTCAGTTTCAGTCAAAATCATGTAGAGTTTACTCTTTGAATCACTTTACAGATCACAAAGATGAATATGGATTCTGGGTTTTGGAGCCGTACTGCAGATTCTATAATAAAACAGAAACCACAAAAACATAAGGATCTAAAGTCACAGGTAATTAAATGAGATAATATCACCTGAATATTGCGCTATGCCTCTTATTTCAAGAGATCCTACCATATATAAGATGTATAGAATAGAGGGCATTTTGTCATATCAAAATGAGGCGGTAAAGCCTCAAACCATACACGTGTCCTTTAACTTTAATGTCACTCTGAAGTCAAACTTTAGATTTTTCTGAACTTTTTTGCCTGCAAAGTATCTACCTGCAGGACTTAACGGAGGCTGATGGCTTCTTTCAAATTCTAAAACCCTGTATTATGGAGCCATGTACGTAGGCAGAGGGAGAGGCAGGGAGGGAGGGTTTTATTCTGGATGTCATTTTATAGATATTTCCAAAAGCTCTCAGAGTTTAGACGAGTGAGCTTTCCCAGCTGGGGATATAAAGGGCTCAATCCAGCAGGACCAGCAGTAATTGAGCTAAAGCTGCTGTGGCAAACTGTGTGGGCTCGAAGACGATGCTCAGCAGAGGTGAGCATATCAGCAGAAAACCTGGGTGGTACGTCGAGAGGGAAGAGGAGTGCTGGTCAAGCACGAATTCCATTAGTTATTGACTCTTCCCTCTCTTGAAGTATCACATGTAGGGTAGCATTATCATCCCATGCATAAATAAGAGACCGAGCTCAAACTCCGAAGAGGCATCTGCTTACATTGGCAGTGACTATGAGACAGAGCCGTGAGGTTCAGTGGCGGGTCAGCCACGATAGGAGCTTTGAAAAGCAGGCGGAACCTCAGCATCTGTTGGAGCAGAGAAGCTTCTCCTCTTCATGCCTGATTTCACAGCGTCTGATGCGAAGGGAGAGCAGTGTTTGGTTTTCTTTGATTGATCAACACGGAGAGGTGGTCTGTTGCTTAGGCACACACACACATTTGACCTACACACAAACTCCCACTCACAATGAAAAGGGAGGCAGACAAGTACAACTTTTTTGCCATCTTTTTTCTTTTTTTTTTTTTAAAAAAAAAACGTTTTATTTTGTACTTTTTCCAAATTTATAGTACATACAAACAAAAATAAGCGAAAGGAACACAAAAGAAACCAACTAAACAGGATGAAACACACCTAATCTGTGGGGTGAAGAAAAAACTAATTATACACATATGTAAAGAGAGGGGGGACTCTATCAGCCCAAAGTACCGTCCTATCGATCCCGTCCCAAAAACACCATCCACACCACCCCTTACATCCACACAAAGAGAGGCAGACAGGGCCCGATGTCTGGTCCTCTCCCCGATAGGTCCAGTTCCATCCACAGTCTTAACATATTTGAACCCAGAGTGGGAAATAGCAGGGCCCCATTCTCTCAGGGCCCAGCCATTCGCCTCAAAGGGTCAAAAACCAGAAGCAGTTTGAATGAAAAAACAAACAAACATCCCAACGAAGAGGGGTCCATGCCCTATGGGGTTGAATGGGTCTTATAGGCTATCCATTTTGTCCAATGTTTTCAGTATTTGTCAGATTTCAGTCTCAATCAATCTTGCCAAAAAATTTCATCGTGGCATTTATCATGTCAGTTTTCAAAGGTGGCTATCAACACAAAGAAAGAGTCCATGTATTTCTTGCCTGATACTGATAATAAAGGTGGCTTGTATTAGAAAGTGCTTTGAGTGCTCAAATTGAATAGAAAGGCATTTATCAAAATTTGAAGCTTTTATTGCTGAGCAGGTGTAGTTTGGTGAGTTTATTGGGTCTTTTTTGCAGAAACCAGTCACCTGTTAAACCAAAATAATAAACTCAAAGACACTAAAATGCTCCACAGAGTTAATGGGAAGCTCAGGGATCTGTGCTTATGTGTTTTCTGAGTATAAAAATAAAACAAAATACTTTAATGTATAATACTGATTGATTTTTTTTTTTCATTTTATCCCAGCTGCAAAACAGATGGAAGAAATGGTTTATAGACCTATGTATAGTATATGAGTTTCAGTTAAAGTCAGACAAACTGAAGAAAAAAAAGAACTTCCCTATTTTGTGTCCACTTGGGCCTGAAATGACCTCAAGACACCACTTCTTAACAAAGCCAAACTGGATAACAAAAAAGACCCTTACTTTTATTTTCTGACCACACAACCTGCACCACCCCAAAAACAACCACATGCATTAATCTATAGGGACACTTATTGGAAATCAGTGCGCTTTCCTTCTACGACTTGGATGGAAATTACAATTAAGTCACTTTTTGGCATTTTAATGGCTCAATGACATCAACGGTGACCAAGGAAAACATTCGAACTTGATGGAAGCTGAGGCTTATTATTGTAACCTTCTACGCCTGAGAATGGAAATTATAAATTGGAATTAGATGAATTGGAGTATGTAATAAAAACTGAACTAGAAACCACAAGAGAACAAAAGATGTCTTGAAGTCAAATGGCAGGCCGAGCCGCTGGCCAGACGTGTTGAAACTGTGTGGGAGAAGACAGTGGAGTATCACTGGGTGTTGAGGTTTTTAACCCCGAGGCTGCAAAGCTAGTTTTTACATTGCATGGGAACGCCATCTTTAAACCTCATTATAATCATTTTGTACTGGTCAAAAAGACCTATTTGTGACCAGTAAAAGGCAGGTTTAATTCCCAGCAGACCGTGCCTTAAATTCACAGAGAGATTGATTCCGACTAAGTGTCCCTTAAGGGTTAAAAGGGGAGAGGAATGGTGAGATACTGTTTCCATTTCTGGAGATCCTGGCCTATTTGACCAAAAACAATGTTTGAGGAGACGCTGGGAAAGAACTTTTATCCAACCTGATCCTCACCGTCTTGTTTCTGTATTGAAAAGTGACTTCAAAACCCAAACCAGACAGAGCAGACAGGCCGCCCTTTATGAGCACCATCACGCTGGGAAACAAAAACCTTTCAGGGCAACGTGTGAATCTAATTCTGGCTGCTGTGTTTCAGTACTTTCCCTCGCTCTGCTCCTAATTTTAGAAAACTCAAAATCAACTGAGCCTGAACTTATCTGACAACTACACGCAACCCACCCGCCACCTTTGATGGCTACATAACTGCTGACGTTGATGATCGTGACATCAGATGCAAACTGAAGTCATCGGTTCGATGCGTCGCAGATGCTGCATTGACAGTTTTGCGATACGGATCAAATGTTGCTGCGGTGACAGTCAGGGTCAGCTCGCTTTTTTGTGCTTCCAAATAAAAACACATGTGGGTGCTGTGCAGCGAGAAAATATTTATCCACCAGTTTTAATTAGCGCAGCAATTTCACTATGAAATTAAGCATCTCCATCATAACTCAAGCACTAACGCAGAAGCCTGCGCACACAATACACAAGCCTGAAATTTGGAAGAAGAAATGATGTAAAAATAGCAACAATGTGGAAGCAATTTATGCTAATTAGGCTTTTATTTATGGTCCAATAATTGGGTGCATTTGAATTGTTGATGATGTTTTTTCTCCTTATTTTTCTCCCCCTGTGTTCCCCCATTGCTCTCCTTCTGAGAGAGAAGATCAAAGCGGGCGCACTTCAATAGATGTTAATGGTGCATGGCTGTCGTCTTAGTCCTGAGTGGCCGAGATCTCTCCATTGAAAGAAAAACAGCCAATTTAGGTCTACGTGGACACAATTAGCACAATTTATGTGTGCCTTTCACGACAGTACTCCCGTTTAACCCAAGAGAGGGGATCGGCATTCATGTTGTAACTATGATTTTCGTAACCTTTACCTCTCTGTGCCTTTCCGCTGCATCCGAGGACTATAGATCAAATTGCTGGCAGATGCGTTACAAGCACTTGAATTGAAAGTGAAGCTAATTCAAAAATAACCTGCATGCTTCGGTAGCACCGCCGCAGGAACATGATGAACTGTGTGATAAATGTTGGAACGGAGAACTTGTAGTTGAGAAATTACGTTTTGTCTAACACAACAGCAATCACATGCAACTCATCCTTCAAAATGTCCTGCCGGTTAGCCCACCCACAGAAGTTTCCCTCTAAAAACAGGGAAGCAAATCAATTTTTTGTGTGTGAGTGTGTGCGTGTGTATTTTCTTTGCGTTGCTCCGCCGTAGCCCGAGGCAGTGCTTTTACAGTCCCTCTCCCTCCTGAATTTGAATGAGCAAAAATGGTGCAGCCCGGACCGAGTGGAGGAAACAAGGTGCATTATGTAGGTGGGAGGTAACCGTGCCATTGAGAGACAATTAGCATGAAGCCCAGACCTTTGGAAATGGCGCGGAGGCTGCCGAGAGTGGGCCTGACAGAATGAAAAGATTAAGACTTGAGAAAAGATAGCAGGGCATGGGAAAATCCAAAGGGAAGCAGGCCACTAAAGTAGCCAATGAGCAAAGGAGGGACAATGAGGCAATGAGCATTTTTTTCTTTTCTGTGGAAATTTATGGGCTCCTATCAGCTGCCAAGTGTGAGCACATTCCTCCATACCTAAAAAGTGGCATTTGTTTGTACGTGACTTTTGTTTCGCTCTGCATATAGATGCCAGTCTGTCAGGCGCGTGAAAGACAGGCAAAGTGGGGGCTAGTGCAAACTATTCAACTCCAAAATTCCATCAGGTGTTGGCAGAAATGGGGATCTGTTTTAGATTGCACTAACTGATGTGCCGTTAAAAGGCCCATATTGTGCTAATTGCTTTAATGAGCCGCTTGTTCACATGTTGTTCCATTTTCTGTGAGGAATTCCAAATTAGCAGGTCAGATAAATTCAATCTGTAGTTCTATCCTAATAACGTCATTCTGTCAACTCCCGATCCTCCCAACATAGTCAGTTTCAAATTTATGAAGTAGATTATCTCTACTGGTGCTGTGGATTGGGACATTTAGGATTTTTTTGTTTCACTTCCAGACCTCATAACTAATAATCATCCTGTGCTACAGGCTGGAAATGAGTGCAGATGAAGTAAGAGGAAGGTCAAAAAGAGCAGTTACAGCTGTCTCTGTGTAAACAGCATGAGAGCTGTTTACTGCATGTGTATTCATGCACCTGTGTGTGCGAGAGAGAGTTTACGTACGTGCTTCACACACATTCACGCTCTCGCAGCAGCGTGCACGCAGAAACACTCGGCTTTCATAAACATCACAACAGCAGGCTGCAGAGAAAATGTGGTAATTGCATACAGTGCAGAGCAGCTGTTTCTGTGGTTCATAATGTGCTGTCGCTGAGAGAAGACTTCAGCGTCACATTAGTGTGGGTCGCTGAGCCCAGCCTGAGAAATAACCACGATGCGAAACTGTGTCTGGTTTAGGGGGAGAGACAATCTCAGTTTAAACAATTAAAATCAATGGGTGGCATATTTGAGAAATTTTTACTTTGGGTTCAAGCTGACTTTGTACTCATTTGATGAAGTTTTATTCTAACTTACTGTTATTATTAAATCAAAGTCAAGATTGATCCTTAATGCTTTTATGATAGTAAAAAACTAGAAAGATAAGGCTTTAGCCTAAAGCTAACACCAGCTTGACCCATTTTTATGATGTCTGCAATGTTATTGCTGGCTAATTAACATTTACCAGGGACCTGAGTGATGCACTGCATCAAAAACAAGGGATTCACTAGAAAATAGTGGACTTATTATAGGATAATCACAGTTATGCCCTGGCTAATTTACATGACAATTTTTCAATGGATTTGATGCTTTTAGGCACGCAAATAATTCCAAACGCCAGATCGGAATGAGGGGGGGGGAGGTCCATGTTGCAAGGAGAGCTTAACTTCTGTCTCGCTAGCTTGCCCTGCGCTCTTCCTTCTGACGATGCTGTCTGTGTTGAGCGCTCAGTGGATCTGCGCACGACAGTGCAGCCTAGGCGGAGTAGTCGTCGAACGCAGATTCACTGAGCGCTCAGCACAGACAGCATCGTCAGACGGAAAGTTGATAAAATAAATTACAAATTTTGTATTGTTCGATACATATGCGTACCGAACCGAAAGCACTGTATCGAACGGTTCAATATCGATACGAATATCGTTGCACCCCTACTAATAAAGTGTCTGGTGTGTGTATAAGGTTGCCATTAGAGAGAGACCTAAAGATTATCTGACTTCTTATGGGCAGGACTTGGCCACAACAAAGAGAAAAAACTACGTTTAAAAGGAGGAGATATTTTTTGAAAGGAAATTCTTCAGTGCTGCATCGATTCTGACTTCCCACGGGCCCCATGCAGCTCCATTTGGGAAAAAGAAAAATCATGGAATGCCTGAGGAGAAACATATCGACAGTACATAATAAGTGTTTTAGAACTGTCCAATTTTTCTCTGTGGTCACTTGGTCTCCAAACCCAATCAAAAAACCAGGAACCAAACCCACAAGCAATTGAATGAGAACATATTTACAAGGAGAAAATGCTCAATTCCAGCTCCACAAACTCATAAAAGGCTTCATTTCAATAACAACAAAACCATAGAAAGTCGCACAAAATTCACAAGCTCTTAGAGAAATAAAACAACTGAAGCACTTACCAAACTTGTTCAGTTTAATAACATAATCCACTCAATAAAAAAGTTACAAAGGTTACAGAAAATACTGGAACTCTTCAATTCAAGTTTAATTCTGTCCTAAGAAATGTATTTACACACTACTCCCAAAACCACAACCTCAAGCTTTTTGACTTTTAGCATGAAGGCCATTTAATCTGCTCTTGGAATCGGCTCTTATTATGGCAATAAATTTACTTTCCACAGGTTTTACCTGCATATAGATATATTGCCAACCACATTGCCAGAAATGAAACAATAGTATAAAGCATAAATATAAAGTAGACTAGATGAACTCTTATGAGCAAGCACTTGGTGACAGTGGGAAGGAAAAACTCTCTTTTAACAGGAAATAAACCTCCGGCAGAATCAGGCTCAGGGAGAGGCGAACATCCGCCTGGAACGGTTGAAGATGAGAGCAGAAGAAGACGGGACAAAAGGCAAACTATGGGAGAAGAGCCAGAGTTTAATAACTTCTTAAATAAATGCAGTAGTGGCATAAAATACACAGAGAGTAAAAAGAGATGTGTGAAGGACAAACACTCAACATTGGACGGCCACAGCAGCTCAAGCTTATTGAAGCATTACTAAGGGAGAGCTTGGGGTCATCTGACTGAGCAGTAACTATAAGCTGTACCAGAAAGTAAAGTTGTAAGACTAGTTTTTAAGATAGAGAGTGTTGCTTCGCAGTTGAGCAGAAAAAGAAAACGCAGTTGCTGCAAATCAGCTTAGAATTTTCAGGATTTAATAACATAAAACCTCCTTTTTAACGGTTTCGTCAGTGCATTCAGCACGTTTGTTCTTCGTGAAGGATGGGCGCAACGTGTTTTGGTGTGAAACCCTGAACGTTGTTTGTTTACCGTGAAAACTCCGCTGGGTACCCTCAGCAAGAAACTGAAAGCTCAAAGCTGCTGCTCCTTTCTGCGCTCTGATCCTCTCGATTTCAATTCTTTATTGTCCCTGTGGGGAAATTTTTCCTTGTAGCCAGAAGCATAAAAGCATATAACACAAACATACAAAGCATAGCGCGAGACTCAGGAGTCATAAATCCCTGTGTTCATCATCCAGAAAGCAGCATTCACATATAAATATATTAACAATGTCCTTCTCAATTTCTCCAAGGCAGAAAAGTCTGCATGACAACTACACAGTCTTATTTACGACGTGTGCGACATGGTAGTAGAATGGTTTTTGTGTAATGTAAATCTGAGGAGAGGTATCCCTGTACTACCCTGCTACAGAAAATAAACATTTTTTTCCTCCACTCTTCTGCTGATGGTTTGTGATTGTGGTTTGGACCAAGCAGCAACAACCTCCCTCAGTTCATCACGGATGTTTGTTTTGCTGAATTAAGATCCTGGCAGCAGAAGTAGCATTGTTTTCTGTTCTCAGCAAGCTTCTCCTTTACTCAGCACAATAAAAGAAATACTACTGTTCTGACCGAATCTCCAGCGCACACACACACACACACACGCACACATGTACACACACACACACAGCTCTGAGGTAAGCTGCAGAACAAAGAGAAGCACACTCAATAACGGAGGATCTTATGGCACTAATTTTATTTGGTGTCAATAAACTTGAAACTGAAGCACTCAGTTTCATTTCCTAGTAGTTGCTGAAGTGTAATTAAATAATCCACTTCCTCAATCTAGGGCTAATCATGATTGAGATAACTGCACTGTAACCATTAAAGCTTTAGATATAATTGCTGGCCCTGAAGCTTTGAAATGAACTCTTCGACATTATATAAAAATAAAGCCTTTTTCCCTTTTATTCTCCCATTAAAGTGCAGCTGAGGCATTCAAAGTGGCTGTTATCAGTGGCTAAAAGAGAAGTAAACATTTAGATAGCCGGTCCACCCACACCAGGCATACTTGGCCACATGGAGACCTCTGTGCGTGTCGTGTTATATACCGATCCTTGAGTTTTGGCCGTGCTTGTAAGATTTGCTTGTTGACCATCATGTATGCAGTGTTTTTGTGTGTAAGCATGATTAATGCGTGGCAGACCCCTCCCATGGAGCCGGAGCTGTGGTCCAAACAAATTGAGTGTGATTAAAGAGCTGCAGCCGCAGAGTTTAAAAACTCTGAAGAAGACTATATGAGAAAATCCACCCTCGCGGACCTGGTCATACGTACTGCCATGTGTCATCGCTGTTCGCCTTTGCTGTATGAGTCAAGAAACGAAAACCTGACTGTTTCATGAGTATGATAGCAACCTTTGTTTTTCAAAACAAAAATCCCACACTGCTTTGCAGAAGAACAGAGAAAAGCCGCACAACAAAATAAATAACCCCAAATGATGATAAATTCTAAAAACCAGAGCCTGACTGTAATGCATTTCCTGAAATTTTTCTACATTTATGAAATTTGTTTTAGAATATGTGGGCATTCTCAAGCTTCACTCTGTAAACAGTAGATAAACAGAAATGGTAAAGATGACAGTATGAAAACTATAAAGATGATGCAAACTGTTGCTTTGCTTCAAAGCCTTCATCAATGACAAAGTAAAGCTTTATCTTTTAGTGTGCTGCTTTAAAGTTTTTCAGATCAAGTATGCCAGGGTTAATGGAGGTAACATTTATACAGAATAAGATAGAAGAAATATCAACTTTGTGCTGTAGTATAAGTCAAATGAGAAAAGGAGAGTGCCTGAGATCATTGAGATGAGAATAAACAACATACAGTGGCTTGCAAAAGTATTCGGCCCCCTTGAACACATTTTGTCACATTACAGCCACAAACATGAATCAATTTTATTGGAATTCCACGTGAAAGACCAACACAAAGTGGTGCACACGTGAGAAGTGGAACGAAAATCATACATGATTCCAAACATTTTTTACAAATAAATAACTGCAAAGTGGGGTGTGCGTAATTATTCAGCCCCCTTTGGTCTGAGTGCAGTCAGTTGCCCATAGACATTGCCTGATGAATAGAGTGCACCTGTGTGTAATCTAATGTCAGTACAAATACAGCTGCTCTGTGACGGCCTCAGAGGTTGTCTAAGAGAATATTGGGAGCAACAACACCATGAAGTCCAAAGAACACACCAGACAGGTCAGGGATAAAGTTATTGAGAAATTTAAAGCAGGCTTAGGCTACAAAAAGATTTCCCAAGCCTTGAACATCCCACGGAGCACTGTTCAAGCGATCATTCAGAAATGGAAGGAGTATGGCACAACTGTAAACCTACCAAGACAAGGCCGTCCACCTAAACTCACAGGCCGAACAAGGAGAGCGCTGATCAGAAATGCAGCCAAGAGGCCCATGGTGACTCTGGACGAGCTGCAGAGATCTACAGCTCAGGTGGGGGAATCTGTCCATAGGACAACTATTAGTCGTGCACTGCACAAAGTTGGCCTTTATGGAAGAGTGGCAAGAAGAAAGCCATTGTTAACAGAAAACCATAAGAAGTCCTGTTTGCAGTTTGCCACAAGCCATGTGGGGGACACAGCAAACATGTGGAAGAAGCTGCTCTGGTCAGATGAGACCAAAATGGAACTTTTTGGCCAAAATGCAAAACGCTATGTGTGGTGGAAAACTAACACTGCACATCACTCTGAACACACCATCCCCACTGTCAAATATGGTGGTGGCAGCATCATGCTCTGGGGGTGCTTCTCTTCAGCAGGGACAGGGAAGCTGGTCAGAGTTGATGGGAAGATGGATGGAGCCAAATACAGGGCAATCTTGGAAGAAAACCTCTTGGAGTCTGCAAAAGACTTGAGACTGGGGCGGAGGTTCACCTTCCAGCAGGACAACGACCCTAAACATAAAGCCAGGGCAACAATGGAATGGTTTAAAACAAAACATATCCATGTGTTAGAATGGCCCAGTCAAAGTCCAGATCTAAATCCAATCGAGAATCTGTGGCAAGATCTGAAAACTGCTGTTCACAAACGCTGTCCATCTAATCTGACTGAGCTGGAGCTGTTTTGCAAAGAAGAATGGGCAAAGATTTCAGTCTGTAGATGTGCAAAGCTGGTAGAGACATACCCTAAAAGACTGGCAGCTGTAATTGCAGCAAAAGGTGGTTCTACAAAGTATTGACTCAGGGGGCTGAATAATTACGCACACCCCACTTTGCAGTTATTTATTTGTAAAAAATGTTTGGAATCATGTATGATTTTCGTTCCACTTCTCACGTGTACACCACTTTGTATTGGTCTTTCACGTGGAATTCCAATAAAATTGATTCATGTTTGTGGCTGTAATGTGACAAAATGTGGAAAAGTTCAAGGGGGCCAAAAAATTTTGCAAGCCACTGTATTTGTGGAAATGGAACAAACAGTGAGGCAGAGGTGGAGGTTGGAGTTTAATGACTACATTCTGGCAGTGTGTGCAGTCCATTTAATTAATTTCATATTTACATAAATTTAAAATGACATAATTATAGTAAATTATATTTATATAGTGCCAAACAATAGACACCTCAAGTCACTTTATATTGTAAGATAAAGACCCAACAAGAAAACAGAGAAAACCGCAGCAACCGTTGGGGCAACCAACTGTTGTGACCAGTTGGGGGTGAGGGGAGGAAACAACGGCTGATGAGAAGCAGAAGTGACCAGGTAAGCATTACTCTCTTGTGCCCTTGAGTGAAAGTTCTGCACTGTAACAGGAAATATAACAAATAAATGAGAAAAAGATCAATCTGATGGGTCCCAAGATGCTGTTGATGCATTAATCAGATTATGAACATTTGTAAATGTTACATAGAAAAGCATAGGAAAAAATGTTGTGAATGAAGCCTGTAGTGTAGATCAGAGTAAAAGGGTGAATAAGACCATTACATTTAAACTCAGGTAAGAGTTGCTATAGTTTAGTTGCAGTTAGTTTGACATTATTTAACTAAATATCAGAGTCCTAACTAAATCTAACGGTTTTAACGCACATTTGCTTCATGTGTTAAGAAAATAACTGATTTCGGCCATTGCTGAATTTTAGTTCAAGCATCAAATGTTGCTTTTAAGCCAAAATTAGTGAGGACCAAGTTGTAACCTTGTGACTCATTTCAGTGCTGGACCTCCAATTACTGCCATGATTTATTACAGATTCAGATTTTTATTTGATTCGTGTGTTTTCGGAACTGTATCACATCTCAAGCAGCTCATCTAAACTCAAAGACCGCTGATTGCTTATTCTGGAGCTTACAACCCCATCACATGATCCTCGTTATCAGAGTTTTCTCAGTTGCGATGAAAGTACTTTCCATTATTTGAAGGTTTTCATTTTTCCGCACTTTTTCCTACCATCATTTTCAACATTTTTATAGCAAATGAGCAAACAATTCATAATAGAGGGGAAAAATTAACTGTTACTGTTTAACAAAATAAATCAGTTTTATGATGTTTGAAAACATTTGTACTCATACTTAAGACTGATTCGGTCTTGTGCAATAATGTTCTAAATAGTTGTGTTTTATTCCAACCAAAGTTGGTGTAAAATATACCAACATATGCTTTTTAAGAGCACAGAAACTGGTGGGAGTACAGTGTGTACTCAAACAGTGTATACAGAGTTATATGTATGACTCTGATGGTTGCCAAACATGCAGTGAGTTAACCGGCACTTAACTCAGCAGCATCTTCCTGAAATACAAAACAAAACAAAAGTCAAAAATTGCTGAAGCAGCAGAATATCACACTTGGGATCACAAACAGATGTGCTGCTTCTGCAGAGCCTGACAGAGTGGCTCCCTGACAGTGCAGTGACACTCGAGCCAGGGGTCTCCTGGTGACAATATCGTCTGTTTAGCATCCATCACACACTTCTATAAATGTTCTCAAGCTGGTGGCAACCAGAGCCGAGTTTAATCTAGGGCCCTCGGTGCTGGAGTAAAACCGCAGGGTTTTACCAAGGAAGAAAGGAGCTTTTCCAAAGATGGGACAGTCATCATCTTCCTCACACAACCACACACAAACATCTATCTTTCCCTTTCATTTCCCAACAACTCAGACTCCTCGCAGAAGCTTTCATGTGTGTTGAAAGGCATCAGCTGGCTGCAGTACACACAGCATTAAAGAACACTTATCGAAGGCGAGCCTCGCAGCTTTGATGCAGATGTGAAATGAGAAACGAGAGAGCCCCAAAGATTGGGGCATAACTCGAGGAGCATCAGTGTTGTTTCACGTGTAAGCCTTCAGAAGACGGACTGGTGATTTGTCCATCTTGCTGCAGAACAAAGACCTGACTAACAAGGGGAGATGTAGTGAGTTGTCCGATGGGTACTGAGGATACTGAACAGAGGAGGATGTGAATAATCTAACCACTAATTGTCATTCATTTCTTATATATGTATTCATGCCCAGCAAAACCACTCAATAGAACCATCAATGCACATAATAACAACCACCTTTTAGATTATTTTAAATGGCGATATTATCAATATTAATGTAACAGATCCATTTAATTATCAGTCAGAGCTTTACTCAGCCTGCAACACTACCTTTACAATGTGCTTTGTGACTCAGGGGGGTGATTTTGACAACAGTGAGGCTATTTAGGTGTTTCTTTAAGTAAAAATGCTTGCAAAAGTTCAGCAGTAGAAATTTCCCTTAATTAAAAACTTTGAACCTTTCAGGAAAGCGATACAGTGTCTTTAGTGAGATTTTGTCCTTTTGTGTCTGAAAAATCTGTGTAAATCACTGCAAGTCCTCTGATTAATATGTTTTTGTCCTAATTGGAGAGGTTTCATTTCACAATTTGGCTCAGGAAGGCTCAGAGAAGTGATTGATGAGTATGAAATCATGTGACAGGCTCTACAGTCATCACATCTCAACATGAACTGAACATTTAAAGGAGATGGATTTGTTGGACGGCAGTCATCACCACCATCATGAAAGCACCAAATGTGATGCAGCATGAGAAAAGCCATCGAAAGACACGGCCTGAGAATCCCAGCTGTGCAATGACAAAATCGAGAACATCCGGCTTTTCCAAACATTTCTGATGTTTGCTATCTTAACTTCCCTGTCTCTGCATATATTTCAAAAGTACGTCAAAATCAAATGTATTGAACCATGTCTGATACTTAAACTGTAAATAAACAATGCACAAATCATCGTCCTGCTCAGCACAGCCACACACGCCTGTGGTGCAACGTGACCAGTCAGTCAGAAAAATCTGTCCCATCAGTGGTGTTTGGAACATTTCTGTATGAATGTGCTACTATTGAGTATTTGCATTTTTTCTAAAAAATAATAAATAAAAGAACTGACACAGTTACGTTAAACATAGATAAATGAAATTTGTTTTTGCATTTTAACCTAGAAGTTTTTTAATTTTAGCAAACATAGAAAAGTAAGGAGTGAAAATGTTGCATTTTGACCAGATTTGTGACCACTAAACACATTAACTTGTACAATGTTTTGGAAGTTTGACAGGGTCCAAGGACCTTGGACCAAGTCACACTGGCCTAGAGACTGGTCTGCAACCATCTGGCAACAACCAGTCATGAGGGAGGCTTTCTAAACTAGTTGTGAAGGGTTGCTTGAGGTTGATAGCAGTCACTGGGAAAATAATTGCCAACAGTCCAAGTCATGCAGATCTACAGACCGGTCAGTGACTCCCTTGCAACAAACACATATTCCTCAACCAGGCGGCAAAAAATTCCCTGTGATTACTTTGGTCGCTGGCATATTGCTGCGCTGCTGGTTGGAAGGGAAGACAGACTGACAGACTTGTCTGCAAAACAAAGTTCAGGAACTCTCCAAGCTGCAGTGAAACTCTTAACACTGTGATGCAAACTGGAAATGGAGACGGTGCCTCAGTAATGCAGTCAATGTGTTTTAAAAGCTGAAACTAGAAGTTTTGCAACTTTTTACTTTGAAGTTCACCCTTCTCCATTTCTCATTCGGATGATATGTTTTCAAATTTTACTAATACAGTTGTACTTAGCAAGCATTTGCAGAGATGAACAAACACGAAACATGAAAACTACAGGCAATCATGGCAATCTGTGAGCAACCAAAGATTCATAGGGAGGTTTTTGGTGCAGTGCCTTCTTTGCAACCAGTTTCACTCAGCAAAAGCCAGCCATGTCCAGCAACTACTGCCAGCTAATCAGGGAATACACACTTTTTCAAATACATGATATAACTGCGGTTGCATTTTGTCCAATATGGCAGCCGACTCTTGAGCAATGTGTGCATGATGTCACATGAGAAACCTCAATAAAGACCAAAAACATTTTGAAATCAGCCTCAAGTGGGCCAACACCTTCCAAAGACACTTTCCCCCTTTATTTCTTTAGTCTATCTTCTTTAATTTTCCTGGTAAACATGCTTGATTTGGAGATTTCTCACATTTTAGGAGATATTCTGCATCAATTTTGTCTTAGTTTAAATAGCATAGAGGGGGAATTAAAGCAAGGAGAAAGCCAGGATATGCCAACCGAACATAATAATTCACTTACATCTATTGAAGGACACATTCCCCCTGAGATATAGCTTCATTGGGGTTTTTTTTAAGTTGTTTTGATGTTGGGTTGTTCACCCTCAGCGTCTGTCCAGCACACATCCACACTCACGGTCCATTAGCATCGACTAATGAGAAAAGGAGTGACATGTGTTTTTTGATCCCGCAGTGAATGTGCTTTTAATTATCATGAGCCCTTTAATGCAAACCTTTGGAGGCACTGTTGCTGCATCAGGAGACTGAAGCTCAAAATAATCAATCTTTATAAACAAGCTTCGGGAGGATTTTGTTGTGGGGGTGAGACGCTGCTCTAAGAAAGTTACTCAGAGCTCAGTGCCATGTCCTTTTATAAACATAAGTGAAACTCTTGAGTCAACATGGAAATCATTTTAATGGGAATCATGTTTTGATGACATGTGTGAGAAAAAAAAAAAAAGGAGGGGAGCTCCCTGGGAAATCCAACAACGCCTCCTTCACACCTTCATTCGAGTTCATGTGAAGCTCTGCAAAATGCATTATGGCTAACTTGCACACACGTGATTTCTTTGCTGCATGTCTTTCCAAAATGAGAGTTGCAATCATGGTAGCGTATTCTATAATTGTGTCATTACTAACACAAATAGCTTAATGCTTACTGAAATAACAGGCAGGTGAGCTGACAGGAGTAACAGATGCTGTATTTTCTTAAGGGCCACGTCCTATAATGTAACATGCAGTTTTTGCACTTAAGACATATGCCACAATTAATCCTTAAACACATCATAAGCCTCTGCTGTTCACCAAAGTCAAGGAGCCATCTGGAAAACATCCAAAAACAGCAGGACACCCCTCCCAAAAAGACACGCGCACACATCACGTCACAAAACCAACCCCCAAGAAAATCAGGAAGACAGATTCATGTCAGTTTTCATGAGTGTTTTACGTCCTTGTGCACTGTAGAACAATGTTCCCTTTAGGTATACAAGCTTCTTCTGCTTACCTATAGAGAGGATGGTGGGGGAACTTTGCTCCTGAAGTTGCCTCTGCCCGATGTCTCAGAGCCCCCACCGTCACACCAGAGAAGACACTGTGAGGTTTATTTGAATTCATCTCCCACTCACTCGTCCCGCTACCCACCCAACTCCTCATTATCATTGTTTTATTATCTCAGCATTGAGTGGTACAGACTTTTCAAAGAGGCTTTGGTCAACAGATTTCTCTGCAAGACCGAGCCCCTCGCGGTATATTACCCAGATTCAGGCTGTCACTCTTCACGGGGTTCATGGCTCCCTGCCTTTTCTCTCGTGGCCTCTCTCCCCTCGATGATGGAGCAGATAAGCATGTTGCATGCCGAATCACTGAGCTATGACAAAAAAAAAAAAGCCTTTCTGCTCAATAAGACAGATGTAAATAATTGTTGAAAGCAATATAGGGCCCTGCGTCGTGGAGTCCGCTTGATGTTTTGTTTGGCTGCGAGTGAGGTGGCTCAGTTTCGTTCAGGTCCTGAATTGCCTTTTCAAATGTTTAGTTGAGACTCTGCACAAATGAAAAACTGCACAGACTGAGGCAAAAATACATAACTTACCACCCGAATGATTTGGGAAGGGGTGTAATCTGAGCATGAAGGTGGCTATTTTTAAAAACTGCCAACGCATACATGCATCTAAATGAAAGGAGGGGAAAAAGAGAAACAAAGCACATTTAAATAAATACTTTTTTTATTCTGTTATTGGCTTTTTACAGGTACAAAGCATACAGCATGTTATAGTTTTATCAAAAGTGGAAAATACTGATGTTACATTTGTAACAAATGTAAAAAATAAGTCTTCAATCTTACTTTCCCCGAAAGTAAGAACATACATTTCAGCATATGAAAATATTCATAAAAACACAGCTTAAGTAATTTAAGTTAATAAACAGTACAAAAATGTAGAAACCATACATGTCAAAATAATGAACAGAGACGCCAACATCAAGACAAATGACTCCATGATTGCTCATGAATTTAAAAAAAAAATGTACACAAGTTCATAGTGTTTTAGTTGGGGTCATGTTTACAGGATTCATACATCATCATCATCATCGTTGCCTGAAAACACTTGGCTTGTCTGACAATGTGGTTTTGTGACTAACGACACCCTCACCATCATCCCTCCTGAAAAATCTCCTCTCTTCCTGAACTTGGGCCCAAAAACCAGAATAGTTCTGTCCCGTACTGAAATCCTCAAATGTCTGTAAGGCAGGGGGCTTGATTAAATCTCACTTTTGGAGCGTTTAGCCAGTCGTCTCTAAGAAAACACACCAGGGCAGGCAGATGGACAGACAGAGGGATCATAACATCGGTGGGGTCTGCAATACCGTGTGAGCAAAGCAATGTTCATACTTTTACACTGAGGGCTGTGTCCCGTCACCTACAGGTGCAGTTGGATCAAACACACATGCTTCCTTTTAAGTAAATTAGAAAAATGACCCTAAAAAGACAGAAACTGGGAGATTTCTCTTCCTGTGAGTTTTTAAATTATCTACCCTCTTATCTCTCCGCTGCGAATGTGACAGAAGGTTCTGGAAAGGAGAAGCAGTATTGGTAATAAAGAACAGAAGTGTTTAATCAAGATAATGTGAATGGAGTTTTGCAGTCACCAAATTGAATTCAGACATGGACTTCTTTCTTCAGTGTCAGTGGATATGTTGTAATGAGGCCTCAGAGAGATGAATGCACGAATGTACAGTCTGAACCTAGAAAAGACTGGTAAACCATTCCAAGGTGGCTCATGATGAAATCTGTTCTTTTACAGGTGCCATTTTTCTGCCTTACTGCATTAAAAGTCGTCTTATTATTTTGAGTTATGCAAAAAACATGAAGTCCAATGTTCTCTGGAAATGTACAGTCTTCTTCTTCTTTTTTTTTAAATTGGAGAACGACACCATATTGTACAACATTGTAATAAATAGTCTCATACATATTGCTCAGCTTCTCCTTCATTAAGAATGGTCACTGAGCCATCTCCACTGTTCATTTCAATGTCTTTTGCTGCCGCATTCTCGGGAAGCAAGGCTAAGTCCTTGAACACATCTACATAATGCCCAAAGCCAGGGCCCCAGTTCAACAGATTGTCCCAGTTGAAGCCACCGGCTTGCTGACCCAGTTTGTGGGGTAGGGTGTAGTGCTGGTCAGTAGAGGGCATCTGGGCAACGCCAGGCCCTCCTTCTGCCCTCCGACTCGAGTAACGCCTCTGTTTAAGCCTCCCGCCGTAGTCCTCGTCGTCAGCGTCTGACTCGTTGACTTGCGAGAGCTTGGGGACCCGGGAGCTGTAGGACACAGGCTTCTCCCGGTCATACTCCATCTCTGAGCAGGTGAAGGAGTCATGTGAGTCACTTTCTGAAGAGGACTCTGGGGCAGGAATGCCATCAGCGGGGTTACGAACCCTTGACAGCGGCCTGCGGCAGTCCTCCTCTGAACTGGAGCGCCCGTGGTCAGCGCTACAGATGCTGGGGTTGCGTGGACGTGGAGTGTTAAGCCGCTCCACTTCCTCGATGGACAGCCCCACAGGAGGCCCCGTCTCCAACGGGATCTGCTCGATCGGCTGCTTCAGCCGACTGCCGGGCCTCGAGGTGTGGCCGTGGCCGGCCATGGTTTGTGGACTCTTGCTGCGCCTCCCCAACCGGGTGGCGTAGTTGAACATGGGTGGCGGTTGGCACATATCATTGTGCAGATCCAGCGGGCTGCCCTCACGACGAGCCAGGTTGAGTTCTCTGGTGGGAGTGTTTCGGTAGAAGGAGGAGGGCTTTGTGAACGGGGCTGGAGAGTGTCTGGAGAGAGGGTTTGGAGTAGGACAGGCTGAGTGGGAATGGCTGAGGGGGGTGGATCTCAGTGCTTGGGTGTACTGAGGCTGGTAGGTGTAGCTTGTTGCTCCGAGAGGTAAGGGAGATTGCCTGGCGAAGCCCAGCGGGCTGTGTCTCTGGATGGAAAACTTGGGCGTGTGACTGCGAAACTGCTTGTAGTGTTGGATGATGTCAGCATCCGAAGGAGCAATACTGCTGGCATTGTCTATATCATAATGTTCGATATCTGCCTCTGGGGCATTGCAGGGGGCACAAGGAGCACTGGGGACCGTCTCGTTGTTGTGAGGAATGTCTGTTTCATCATAGATCAGGTAAGGGTTTTCCCTCTCAATGATGTCTGGTTTGGGGTTCCCTTCCGGTTGCTTCCGTACAGTCATGTCATCTCCATATGGTGGGATGTTATCTGGGTCGTCGAATGCTACATTCTCGCTACCCTTCTTCTTTTTCTTCTTCTTCTTCTCCTTGGGTTTCTTTTCCTTGGGTTCCTTTGGCACTTTGGTCTTGTTGCGGTCCTTGCAATGGTTGCACAGGATCAGGCTGAGCACCACCAAGGCAAGGACAGTGGCACAGCTGCCAACAATAGCTGGCACCGCCCAGATGGGAAGGACCATTGTCTCTGATGTGGGACTGGGGCTGCAGACAAATCCACCATTATTCGCCGTGTTGCACACGGTACCCTGAGGGCACTCGACTCCCAGACAGGCCACCAGGGTCTCACAAGTCTTGCCTGTGTAGAGCTCGGAGCATACACAAGTGAAACCAGAGTGGGGGTCCGGCACGCAGCTGCCTTGGTTCTGGCAGGGATTAGAGGCACAGTCGCCAGGCGGGACACACTGGTATGTGTACCACTGGTTGACGCACATGAGGCCATCCCAGCATGGATTGCTCTCACACAGGTCGGGACCTCTGCAGCCTATTTTGACGGATGAACTGGTCTTGGTTAAAGTGACGAGGCTGTGCTCTCCCATAAATGGCAGGTTCTCTCTGTTGTACTTCACGTAGGCCAAGCAGCCGTCAAAACCTGTGGACAAAAAGAAGAAAAGAAAGAGCTCAGATAACAAGAAACAGCCAACAGCAGCTAACAGGGACATTACAGTGGCCTGAAGGGGAATTGCTTCTGACTGCCACCAGACCGAATGCTTTTTTTCAAAACGTCTGCTGAAGCTGGATTGCTTCCTCATAAATACCAGGAACTGGCAACTATAATAAGAGCTGAAGGAATTTTGTTTAGATGGGTAATTGGTTCAAGCTTAGGATAAAAAGATTTTCATCATGGAAAGCACCTCCTCCAATGAAAAAATAGAAAAATCATATTCTAAAAACTGGCAGAATAAATCACTGGTCAATTTAAGAGAAGAAATATGAAATATTTTCTAACAGAAAATCCATCGTCAGAGGCATTAAAGCTTCAAGACATCCATCTGGGTTGGATGAACGTCTCTGTGTCTAATTTAATCTCTTGCTTTGTGTGTTGCCTAACAGTGCTGCCTCACCGGTGCAATTACATTTTTATTGAATTTATCCCAGTGCAGATTAAATCCATTTGTGTCTTTTCATTAGGCCTCAGAAAGCGAGTACACAGCGCTACACAAATGCTCAGATACACACTGAGTTAGGGGGTGGGTTCACAAACAGTCTGCCACAGATCTGCGTGCTGAGGATATGTTTGTTTTGAAATATGCCCCAGTCTTTGTGTAAAAGAGGTTGACAAATCATCCAAATTGCTCATTTTTACCATATTAGTCCATAGTATTAGGTTAGTTTTTCCCTCCCCTGAAACCCTGAAATTTACTGTGCTGCATTACCTCCTCCTGGAAACCCTCTCTTTCACCTTTTCCAAACTGTTCTTAACTCATGCTCGAGGACATCTGATCTGTGATTTAAATCTAAACTAAGAAAAGAGTCCATGAGGCTTCACAGACAGACGCTCCAAGGCGAAGTCAGATTAAATTATAATTAGTTATTTTGTCCATAAATGATACTCTGATAAAGAAACATTTATTTAACTACCGTAAATTCATAACTTTAAATCTTCGCAGTGTCAAATAGAAATAGATTTCAGGCCAGTTACTCAGAGTCTTGTTGGATCGCCACCAAATATGGTCAGCAATTGAAAGAGCAGACTATTAATTCATATGCAGGAGAAAAAAAAATGAGTACTGAATTCATAAAGATTCACGAGCTCACGTGTGCTGTTGCATACTTGTGCTATATGTCCATGCACACACCTTTAGTCTGCAGAAAAGCTTTCCATAACATGTAAAAACACTGCTAGATGTGTAACTTACGCTGGGTAAAGAGTGAATGAGTTTTTCAAAATCATTAACATGTGTGTGAAACTATTGTTAATTGTATCCCACTTGGACTGTCATGTATCTAAAATTTGATTTTCTTGACTAAATGTGATGAGTTTTTTTTAGAAAAGCCTTTTTAATGAGAAGGAGGAGGAGGAGGAAGAGGAGGAAGAGGAGGCACAGGAGCTGTTCTGACTAAATGCGATTTCTTTAGACACACCAACAGTCTTGTGTCAGGATCTGTAGTGGAATTAAGGAAGGGCAAACTCCCCTCTCTAACTTTTCCCATTCAAATTTGTCCTGTAATTTGGGGGTTCAACTCTGCAACACTACAGTCACAGTACATTAAAGTGAGCTCTTAGCAGCCAGTAACAAGCAAATCTGGCAAACGGATGGTGTGTTTCACCGTCCCACTCTGCCACCAGTTCTGCAGCGTCAAGTCATAGCAACAGTGTGTAGTGTAGTTTTCTGACAGTGGCAGCAGTATGTGTTGTTTAACTAGTGATTATAGGCAGCAAACCCTGTATACTGATAAATAAAACTTATATGGAAGAAAACTTATTGTATGTCTTCCATTTTTAACCTTTAACTATTTATTCTATATAGATTATATATATGTTACATATAGCCTCTCTACTTCTTAGTCCACTAACTTTGGCTAGTTAAGCTATATTGATTGTTCCAACATGTAGAGAGCAAAAGATACTATGTGTGAGTGACTACTGTTAACCAAAACCTTCTGTTACAAGGAACAACATGCTTTCTCTCGATCAGCTTCTGGCAATCATCTTGGTCCTTTTCAAACCCTGGAATTCTGAAGTTATTTTAGGTGTCTGGTCGCAGACAGGGTATGTCATTGTGAAGAAAAGGTTTTATTTTGCATGGAGCTTTTTTCCAAAAGTTTCAGTTTTCCTGCCAATTCCAACTAAATTCTGGAATTAAATAGTGGAAAATCACAGCAACAGTTGTTTTGAGGCACTTTATATTGTAAGGTAAAGACCCCACAAGAATAGAGAGAAAGCCCCTTGGCGACAGTGGGAAGGAAAAACTCCCTTTTATGAGGAAAAAACCTCAGACAAAACCAAGCTCAGGGGTGGGTGGCCATCTGCTGAGACTTGGTTGTGGGTGAGGGGAGGGAGACAGGACAAAAAGCATACTGTGGAAAAGGGCCAGAGATGAATAATAACTAATGATTAAATGCAAAGTGGCATAAGTAAGTGAAGAAGAAATACTCAGTGCATCATGGGAAGCCCCCAGCATCCTAAGTCTATTGCAGCATAACTAAGGAACTAAGGAAGGCCTCTTCCAGCCTTAACTATAAGCTTTACCAAAAGGAAAATGTTTTAAGCTTAATCTTAATCTTAGAGAGTGTCTGTCTCCCAATTCCAAACTGAAAGCTGGTAAAGATTAGATGCAGGAAAATGTACACCCCAAATGCCGATATGTCCACATGTCCATCATTTTTACTCTTCCCCCCAATCAATGACAGGTAACAGCTACACTGTCCAGGCTTACCTGCTCCAGTTTTCTGCTGAGCTGGCCCCGGCCCAATCCCACCAAGCGAAAAGGTTAAAACGCTGAGACCTCCAAAATCCTGTGTGGGATGTTGGATGACCCTAGGTTGGCCGTTGTCCACCTGGAGCACAGTGGCTGAGCCGTTCTTGACCAGCTGTAGCGTGTGCCACTGGCCGTCTGAAACCACTGCGTCTACCACGGTGCGCTCCACCTTCCCCGCAACGCCGGCGTCTGAGATGTAGTGGATGTTGCCGTTCCTCAGCTGAGAGAAGCAAATTTTAGATTTTAGTTATTCGCTCACAGCTCAGAGTGATCAGAGTAAACTGGATCTAGCTGGCTTTGGTAAAAACATGCATATAAACAGTATATAAAAGACATTAACAATCATGTGAATCTGCAAACTGCCATTATTTCTGATGTCAAGCATAAAATAAAAATAGTCTTTGAAGAAAGTCGAGATAAACAGTGGTTAAAACTGCAGTTTTTTAGATTAATGCAATAAGTTATCGTGTCAGTATCAATCATGACCGATGAGAGGAAGTCTTGTCTCAGTCCCCACAAAACTACCACAGCAGTGCTTTCAGACTATGGTCGGAGATCGAAAACAAAAATGCAGCTGGATGCTCATACTATAAATCTTTCTCCCACTGGGACACACTGCAGTCAATCATGTTCTCACAACTTGTGTGTGTAGCTACAGTCACTCAGCCAGAAGATGATCAGAAGCTCAAGCACGACAAATTTAGGGAAAGCGCATATATTCCAACGGCCACAAGAGAAGGCTCTTTACTGAAGAGGGACGACGATTGTGCTTTAAAAAGAAATTAATCAAGCTCGCTTTGGCACGCACAGCAAATTTGTGGCTTACACTGTGTATGGTAATCGCATGTGTTCTCCCGACTTCGATGGAAAAGTAATCCTACCCACCTCCCCCAAAATCAGCAGTGATAAGTCGCTTCCGGAAGAATTGATGTAAAAAGGGAAAAGTGGAAGTCTCCCCAGCCAAAGAATACTAAGAGCTCTCAAGCTGGAAAACCAATCAAGGAGTTTATCTATTAAACATCTTGTTTTTCATTTCTCAGTTTATATAGTTCTCTCTCAACATATGTACACCCACAGTATGTATTCCCCCACTGCTCTTTTGTTTTTAGGTTTCAAAGCACTTATAATACTTTTCTGGACTATTTAGGAAGCCGCAGTGGTGATTTGATGAGCACCAGAAGCCGTTCAGTGGCGGAAAACAAAATCATAAGAGACAAAGCCCGATGCTGAAGTGGGAACGGGTTGATGGTGCTGAGACTGCAGGGTGTCTACATGGAAACTGAAGAGGATGAATGAACGCTCAGGCCTCTTTGGGCAGCTGCCCAGGGTCAGGCAAAGGGAGGAGGGTGTACTGAACAGGACGAGAAGAGAGAAAAGACAGACTGGAGTAAAAGAAAGTGGGCGAGAAAGACGGGGTAGATTTCCTAGAATGAAAGTGGAACGTAGCACACACAGAAATATATATTACCTAGACATGTTTAGGGTACAAATGTTCAAGGTGTCTTAACAGTGTATCAGGAGCTGTGGCGTAAATACTGTTAGTGATGCAAGATACTGCCTGGTCTACAGCTCTGTCATACCAAAAGAAGCTGGTACGTAGGTGCTTAAAATATCATCTACATAGTAACTTCATAGATAATCTATGAAACATCAAAGACAGAAGCTTCATTTTACTAGACCTGAGTTGATCTGGGGCTTTAAAATTTAGTGAATAGCCTCCCTTTTCTAAGCATAGCTACTTATTTACTGTTCACAAGCATGATTTGGAAAGCTTTTATTGTGAAATTTACTCTTCATTGCCAACTCATTAAACTCACACACAAGGCAACCTTCCTCACCTTAACAGTAGTGTAGTTGCTGCTCTCTTGCACATGCAGCAGAGTGCCGGTCTTGCTGCGTGTCCTGAACTTGACCTTCAAGTTGCTGGGACCCATGGGGTCAGAGGTCGTTCCCTGCAGAGACCGTCTCAGCAAGATGTCACGTTTTGGGCCCTGCTTCAGGGTGTAGTCCAGGCGGCCAGTGCCATCCAGAGACAGAGCGGTGTCGGCTGTCATGTCTGTGTGAGAAAGACAGAAAATATCTTGTGACTTCACACGAGTTTCGCAGGCGGCTTTTAAACTTCCATTTCCACTCTGCTCCTGGCGGACGGTCAGGTGCAAATGATTTTCCTAATCCGACTGCCATAACCACAAATCGGTCCTTCCATTCTTACCAGCGATTACTGATATCTTCCCATAACATCATCGAGTCAGTTTTCAGAACAGCCCGTGTATCGCTGAGCAAGATAATGATTTCTAATAGAGATTAAGTAGGAAAATAACTGAAATGAAAACTGCAAGCCATCTCATTATTACTTAGTGGGATGGCACGTGAATTTTGTGTGCATGTTAACTATAAACCTGAGGCATTGCTAATTGCATCATTTCATTTCAAGAAGCAACAAGCCTTTTGGCATATTTCATTATTACTATAATGAAAATGAGCCCTCTTGCTAATACACTATTAAAAGATTAGTATGTTATCCAGGATAAATAGCCATATGAATGTTAATAAAATACTGATGTGATTATTTCATGAAAGCAGTGTATTTATGAGGATATTTGTATATTTTGGAAAAAGGAAAAAAGGCTCAAAAGTCACTTTTAAGTTTTCTATTTAAAATGTGCTTAGAAATAAGAGCACAGATGAAAATGAAACAGAATTTTAACAAATTATAAGATTTATCAACAGTCACTGAGACTCAGAAAAATTGGTGTTGGTGAGTTTTCTTACTGTCAGAGACTGACTGCAAGTAGTTGCAGTGACCAGTTCCTGCCGAGAGATTGAGCCTGCAACACATTCAACCTCTGCACGAGCACGGCTGGACAGGTGTGGGAGGCAACCTGTGTCTAGACAACTGTAGTCTGACTTGAACTACATTCCATCTGAGACAACTGCCGTCTAATTTACTGATCCAGACAGATTCCCAACATGTTGCAATCAGTCTCAGTCAGTCTGTGCTAATGGGTGCAACTTCTCTGCAATGGGTCTCTTTGCAACAGGGGACTCAACTCGGCTGGTTGTATTCTGGTTCTATTCCCAAATAAGAGCAATGTTGCTGAGCACCTATGTCATTTTGTAGCAAAGTCACCGTTCTGCAGTAACTATCACTATTTGTAAGATTTTGACCCTGAATGTAAGCAGTTATTGTGAAAGTAGATGGGATTTTTCTTGCTAATTTATCACAGTTAATTGACATATTATCTCCAAAAAATTTCCACAAAGTTGCAAAATTGCATGTTCAATGCACCAAATCACAATAATTTTGGTTGTGCCGCAAACTCCAACCACTGTTTTCTCTAATAGGACTGTAGCACAAGTCTGTCGTGCCACTTATTATCTGAGGATGAATGTTTCTGTCCCACATTCACAGGGTTCAAAAATGTAAATCTTTACACAATCTGTTCTTTAAATTAAATTAACCAGGGCCCTAGAGTCTACATGACATATTTTATTCATGGCATTTCTTGTTGTTGTTTATTTTTTTTCTTTTCTCTTTCCAGCAAACAATACATATGGCACTAAGAAAGCCTGCTCTGCTCCATGTGTGCTAGAAGAAAATGTCTCTCATCCTTTTTTTCGTGCCAGTAAGCAAACCAGCAGATTTCCCACAAAATCAAACCTGATGGCAAACAGGGAAAAGCTCGCAGTAATGATCTTGTTTGTTTCCAGTAACAATATCAAAGTCTTTGAAAAAAATCTGGTAATAATTACCGGTAACACCGCAAAACACAATGTTGCACCTTACACAGTAGCTATAAGTTTCTGTCAGTTCTCATGTGTCTCAAAGGGTTTTCTGCATTTTTTTAGGTCTCTGATGCAAGTCGAATTTATCTCCTATAAAGTACACAAATGCTTTGAAATGAAGCTCAGAACCCACCGATGTGGTCTATATTAAGCTACATGGTGCAGTATGATGACTCAGGAGGGATAATTCATAAATAATCATGGCAGAATATTCCTAAGTAAGTGCAAACTCAGCAAAAAGAGAGACTTCAAAGACATATACTTACATTTCTCACAGAATTTGCCAGTGAAGCCATCCACACACTGGCATTGTTGCCAAGACCAGTGGTCCACACAGGTGCCCCCATGTCTGCAGGAGCTGGTGGTGCAGGCTCCTTCCAGTCTCGGACATCTATGGACACAATAACACACAAACTGACAATCAGACAGTGAATTTGACAAGTCAGCCACACAGGCGGGGGGTCCGCGGAAAAAGGAAACTCCAAAAACAGGAGCAGATGAGCTGTGATTTCTCTTCCCGTGCGGCAATACAAAAAACCCCATAAAGAACCTCAGAGAATTAGCATATTAAAAGATCTGTCCTTGCTTCGCTATTCACGAGGAAGACAGTGAGGAAAAAAATTCTCTGGAATTCTGCAATTGGTTTCCCCCGTCAAAAATCTTCCATTTGTACTTCAAAAAAAAAAAGAAGACATCTTTTTAAAAACTCCCGAGAGGGTTTGAAAGTGTGAACAGATGTCCCACAGCGAGAGTCAAGGAGGTTAGAGAAGACGGACAGATGGGAAGAAGAAAAAGGAGATGGAGAGAGGCTGGGAGCGGGAGTAAAGGGGGAGAGGTTGGGATGCGGACCTGTCAAGGATGCCATGCGATGCCAGCGCCTGACTGGGCTCCAGCGGGCGGCCGTTGACGGCAAACTCCATGATGCAGCCGACAAAGTCGTGGGTGGCGACCTGACCGCGCCGATGAAGGATGGGTTCTATTGACCTGACGCCTCCCACAGAGAGCCTGTTGGGCTGCACATCGAGGATCCTACAAACACGCACACAGATAGATGAACAGGAGTGCACAAAGACTTAAAATGGATCACGACAGAAAGGAACATATGAGCAGAAACCCAAACGCTAAAAAATGCATTCAAGTATTCAAAGCACACACACACACAGACACGCACATTTTCACAAGCTTACACAGAAAAACAACGTGGGTCAGCGAGTTTCACAACAATATGGTCCCAAGACCCTTGCAAAATAAACCTTTGCTGATCTCTGTGGCCTTTCCTCATCTGCCAAATCTGTCTCTCACGCATACACACATATAAAATACGCACACACACACACAGCGAAAAACACACAGGAAAACATGCACAGTCTCAAGTTTTCGCCCCACAGGGCCTGGCTCTGTGCAGCAGCACTGGTCATCCAGTAATTTAATGACGGTTTACATCATATATCACATATTTGCAACAGATGACTTCATTCTGACTTTGAGTTATTTGTGTAGAAATATGTAAGAGAAAGGCATTTTAAGCAATTTGCATACAACGGAAGACTTAGACAGTAACACAGGAGTAAAGGTCACAATGCTTTGTCTACAGCATTAAGGAATTTTCACTATAATAAAAAGAATTAAAGGTCAACACTTTAACCAGAATAGCCATAAAAATTTAGAAAAAAATATAGAAATATTTGTTTGAACAAAAGTAAAGTTTCATTCTTTGCTCTCTACTTTAGAGATTAGCACTTAATAGAACTGGAAGCATCACTGTGAAACTAAAGGTTGAACCTCTGCAATTCATCTCTAAAGTACTGCTTAAAGAAAAACAGTTAAGGCAAGACAAAAATATAAATTGCTGCTTACTGTTATGAAGCTTCCTAACAAAGTTCACTTTGTTCTTATGAATCATCTTGTGGGTCCTTTAACTCACAAAATGTCTAAATTAAGCAAAGGGAAATAAACCATGCTAAGTTTATCCTGAGAAATGGCAGCTGAAACGTAAGCTGTTTTCTCATTTTCAGATGTAAACTTTGACAAGTGTATTGAGAATGTCAGAGGAATACAGTCGAGACCTTGGATGTTGCGTTAGATGTCTTCTCAGTCCTCGAAATACACAGTTTGGTTTACACGAGTGCCTGAGTAGAGCCTCAAGGACACACTTGGACATTAAATGGAATTTGTACTAAGGAGGTGGCAGAGTAATGAGTCTTCTAAGGTAACCTCTAGAAAAGTTGAAAAGTTCAAGGATACAGAACATCTGTGCAAGCTGCTGCACATACAGCAACATTTTAAAGCCATAAAATGTTGGAAAACACGGATCGTCATCCATTGACGAGAAGGACAATATGTGGTTAATTAAACCTCTTGATTATGTAGTGTTGATTCACTGCAGAGCGCAACGCAACAGCTGTAAAATATTAGACAAGTATGCTCACACCAGGTATACAAAACCTTTTGGTTATGTATGACTTTCCATTATTTTTACAGTTGTGAAAAATTATTCATCAAGTTTTCCAGTCCTCAGAAGTGAAACTGTCAACAGCGCTTTCCCATTCACAGTTTCTACGGATCATAGAAACAGCTGTTCAGCGTACTGGGCAATACATGCATATATGTGTTTTTGTGTGTGTGTGCTGCTTTCTTACCAGTCAGTGTGCACTGCCACGTTGCTCACAGCACAGTAGCCTGGTTCCTGGTCATCACCACACAGGTCCACGGTCAGGGATGCAGCCTGCATGATGACAAGAACACACATACTGCTGTCACGTGTGATTCTCTTTAAGAGAAACAGCTGTGAAGCTACACTGACTCACACAATTATTGTTCAGGGAGGAAATTACATTTAAGTAAAAAAATGTTTCTGGAAGAGTGTGGTTGACATAAACACCAACAACATGTGTCACTCACTGTTATTTGTGGTGGGGGTGGGCCATAAAACACTCAGTCAATATCAGTCTATCAGTCACTTTTTCTTTGTTAAGAGTGTTTTTCCAGAATGGCGAAACCCCCCCCCCACACCCCCCCGCTTTTCATTTGGGGCTTAAACACAGGATGCATTTCAAATTGTTTTTTAGCAAATGTATCTATACTCCTTTTGTTAGTGGTCAGTTTAAAGACAGTCCCATGTAAAAAAGGGACACATGCTAAAAATATGCTCAAAATAGGGCACCAGTGCTAAACCATTTTCTTTGCAGGTTAAATAAAATATTTGAGTAACTAAACTAATTTTATGTTATTAATGGAGCAATTCAATATATTTTGGACTATATCTTCATTAAAATAAAACAAAACAAAAGTCTACAACCTGTGGAAAATTGAGCTAAATTCTTGCCTTCAGCATCCAACAACCACCGACAAGTGGTCAAGGAATACTCATATTCACCTCATAACCAGTGGTTGCCAGGTGGTTGCAGACCAGTCTTTAGGCTTCTGTCACTTGATCCTAAATTGTCGCCATGACTGGCTTCACGTGTCAGCACGACCTCTATAGCCGTAAGCTGTTTAGCTTAGCACAAAACCTGGTACAGACTTATTCTGTCAGAGGGTTATAATATCCAGCTAGCATCATCTTTGAAGTTCAGTACTCAAAAGATTTTCCATTTTGTGCTAAGCTAAGCTGTGTGCTGGTAAAATCATATCCAACTTATATATGAAAGCGGTATTAATTTTCTCTCTGTTATACCAGATGGTGAATAAGTATTTCCAAAAATGTTAAGCTTTTTCTTTCTTCTAAAGATGGCAACAGCTGTTTAATTAAACCCCATATTGTGACAGTGAACGACAGAGGGACAGAGCAACCTGATGGGTGCTATATGCTTATTGTTCAAAGTTTATTGTCACAAGAGAACAAAATCCTCAAACCAATTGTATTTCCTTCCCGATTCCCTGCCTGAAGTATTTAAAGGCAAATTTCTAAACCCTAAAACCCATCAGAATGTGTGAATATAAATAAATATTTTCTCAAGCACCGTTGGCATATCTTTTACTCATGAGTTCTGGCACCATAAGCTGAGGGTTACTTCACTCAGATGAGTTACAGTATATGTTCCTGAACATTTGTGTTCCTAAGTCTTGTTCAGTGGTTAATGTGAGCTTTGTTCACCACAAGCCATACAGTCACATTATTTTTCTTTATTTCATGAGTGTTCGATGGGAGAGGGGCACAGAAATGCCATACATTACAGCAAGCGTTTCCCATTTCCCGTTAATGGGACAAAAGCTTTTGGCCAGATGTGGATTATTCTCTTTTCTCCCTCTGTGCTCAGAGAAGAAACGACCCTGCTAGAAAAAAAAATAAAAATGGGCTGGTGAGGAAACTGCCCCGGAAAAGTGTGTGAACGTGTTGAAAAACCAGGGCAATCAAGCTCCACCTCTCGTGGAGCTTAAGTAAATACGGACCACACTGGCTTGCATCTCTGACACAAATCATCCACAACCCACCGGGCACACACACACACACACACAGAGTTCATTTAGTACACTCGTGTCACACCCGAGTCAGACACACGAACACACATAATCAAATGAGAAAAAACTACAGAGACAAGAACGAGTCGAAGAACAACAGAACGCATTTGTGACTCCGAGGCGCCATAAAGAACATCAGAACCACATAAACATTTTATTAATGTTTTTCCTGTGATCAAAGGCACTGCAGTCATGCTTCTGCATTCACTGTCAACTGTCACAAGCTGTGCAGGAGGAATAATTTCTCAAAAGAAACCTTCGAAATGAAGAGCAAATGCATCCCCCAAAAAATGAGGAGTGTATTTTTCAGCTTGGCTAGCACTGGAGGAAATTTGAAGAAAGCACCACAGGAGATCATTGTTTTCCCCATGACTAATACAATGGGGTGGGGGGTGGGGGGGGGTGGGACCACAACCTTACTCTCTGTTGTGGTACATGAGCTGAGTAACATTTGTTTTGTGCTTGTTTCTAGGACAAATAACTCACCTAATCCAAAACTTAATGATTTGCTGCTGGTGTTAATCAGCGGCAGTCCTAAACTGTCAAACTGAATTTGAAACATCATTGTCAGAAGATTTGAGTTTGTTCTCACACAATATCACTGTAATTGGTATTAATGTATAATTTAATCTAAATAATGCTTATTATTCTTCTACTCACCACCAAAATGTGATCTAAGAGTACAGAAACACTGCATCTTTGACAAGAATGACTCATCCGAGGTTTTTCCTTTTTTGTATTCTCAAATCTCCATGGAGATTTCTGTTTATAGTTTCAACCACTACTCCTCTTTTTTTCATGCCCTCAAAGATTACTACAAACTCTGCAAAATGAAATTGATCAGCTTTTCAGACTGCAGAGCAGATGGTCCGGCACGGCAACACGAGGACAAGTATGTTGTAGTTGGAGCTGCCAGGCAGGAGGAAGGCAGAAAGACCACAGAGACGTTTAATGGATGTAGAGAAGGAGGACGTGCACAAGGCTGTTGTGACACAAAGATATGCCAGGGATAGGGTGAGATGGAGGCAAATCACCCACTGTGGCAACGCCTAAAGGGAGCAGCCGAAAGAAGTAGTTGTTCTCAAAAACAGCTTTAATCCAGTTGGCCTTCATTAGGTTAAAAAAATAAGCTAAATCTGACACGGATATGGTTCTGTTTGGGAGCTAATGAGTAACAGTTGAGAAATTTCACATTTTACATTAGAAATGACTTTTTCTTTGTTTATGGCACTTGGACCAATAGCTGCAGTGTTAACCACGAATACAGAAGCAAAGAGAAACATGTCAAACTTTATGAAATGCACTTTGATGTTGCATTCAAATGCTTTTGCTAAATACAGTTAATGGTACTGTAGATTATATATTAAAGGACGCGACATTAAGATAAACTCACTTGGAACAAGGCAATATGGCTGTTTGAATTTTGACACCGATGCTTTGGATGCTTTAAAGCTGGAAACAGTTACATCCTTCCTTAAACTCTCCACTGAACCTTTAACTATTAACATTTTCCATTACTGTGGTTTAAAACTGACGTCTTCGTACACTGTAACTCGTTGGACTGAGACAATTTGCCTAACATTTATGGTATTTGACAATTAAAACTAATTCCTGCAGAGATGACAGTAACTGAGATGGTTGCAGTATCTGTGAACTCTCTGCTCCCTCTGATTACTTGGAGCCTTCACGGTGAAGCAGTGCATGACCGTGTCCGTGGTTTGCGTCTGCTTTCGGGATTGGCTCAGAATTTAGGTGCAGGAACGCAGAACAGACCTCAAGCCTGGCCACCGAAATGACCCGTAGCACCTTTTGCAAACACGGTGATCAGGTTCACTTTACACCGCTCAAGGGAGCTGGCACTTCAGGCGTGACACACTCACATTTCTCTCTCATTCTTCAACAGCCCCAACACGACCACCTTCGCATAATATTCACCGGGTACCATTTGCAGACAGAATCACAGCTTTCAACGTGTGCTGTATTCCTTTACACCCGTCACTCTGCACCATCTCAAAACTGACAATTTAACGATTTTACCAGCTTCCTATGAAACTCCCAGTGCACGGTGGGAAATGACAGATTTGAAGTCCAGCAGGAGAGCTACATTATAGAAGGCTTGACAGGGCCTAGCTGGATTTTTTTTCCTCCTCCTGCCTTGCCACTGCATTGCTGGCAGGGAGAAGCCTCTCATTCAGAGCACAGGAGACAGGATTTCAACCTTCATGGCCATTTTGGATCCTGGTATTGTAAATCACAACTAGCAATAAAATATAATTACAAACCATGAAAACCATAAGCTGAGCTACCCGTGGTTTGGGGAAGTTTAATTATCATCTGATGGTGCAAAAAAGAATATAAGGCCAAATTTGGAGTCAGCTTCAGCTATAAAAGCTCAGGACATAAATGCTATTGAATGTGCAGTCCCTTTGCAACTATGCAGCATTTTCTGATTTTCCTAAATGTTTTTGCTGCTAGACCCATAAAAACTAATATGCCACTTAAAGCAAGAGCGAATGATGAGAAACATTTAGAGTATGAGATATTTTCTATCGTAAAAAAAAAAGGAATTCTTACCATCCCAGCTCTCCTGGCAATGACTGTGTGGAACTGCCCATCCGAAACTTTTATCATGGTCATCAATTTATAAGTTCCACTTCCCAAGTTAAAAGAGAAGCGCATCTGTCCCTCGAAGATCTCCAAAGCCAGGAACTCCGCCTTGTCTCCGGTCTGGTTATCGTGGTTGTATAAAAGCAGCGCGTTGCTCTTCAGGGTAGCAAACTTGATATATATGTAGTTATTGTTGGGATCCAGAGACGGAAACTCCATGTAGGAGAGCTCCTCAAAGCCATAGCTGTTCAACTCGCAGTGCTTGCCGAAAACCCCTGAGGAAAAAAACAGACCGAAAGTGGAATCATGGAGGAAGCCAATGAATGATTCACAGTGCTGCTGTGATAAAAATATCTACAGATAAAACAGAATCTTTATCAAGCAGCATTATCTGCTTTGTATATAGAAGTAACAAAGCAGATATCGTAGCTGTGCGATCACAGTCTTGCAAAAGACTCTTCAAAAAGTTGAAAACTTTTTTTTTCTTGCATCAACTGGAGACTACTACTGAGGACAGCAATACAACACATGAAAAATGGAGACAAAAAATGAAATGACAGTTTCCACATTTGTTTAAGAAATCAAAGGTTAAGAATGAAATAGCTGCTGGGAGAGTGCACATCTGAATTTGTCCATCTTGCTTTTCAATTTAGCAGGACTCTGTAATACCCTGAAAGTTTCCTACTATTACTTACCAAATGAACAATGACAGTAATATCCATCCACTCGATTCTGACAGGACCCGCCATTAAAACACGGGTTACACTCACAGTGATTGATGATGGAATCACACGTTTTGCCTGGGTTCACAGAACAACACAAATTAAAATGGATGGGGTGGCAGACAACACAGGAAAACCCCAAAGGGAACACAGTTCACTTTCCCCACAGGCCAAGTCATGCACGCCTTTCATCGCCTCACAGCTGAGAAATCCACTGCAAAAAAAGATCCATTTAACTACGTACTACACCTTTAAATCTCATTCAAGCTCAAACAACAATACGATAAAAATGAAAACTGTAAGTTCACCTGTTTCAGTGCAGTTTCACAAAGCTATTTTGGAAATAGCATTGCTTGCCCAAGATGATATCATTTGACCAAAAACAACATCTTGAAACTTTTATAGGAAAAAAACGAAATGATCTCATTCAACTGGCAGATTCCTCTCACTAGGAATAATCAGATTTTCAAACTCATTGCAAATTATGTTTGGACGAGGCTGTTTTTTTTTGGTTTTGGTTTTGTTTTGTTTGTGTGGGATTTTTTTTGCAGGGCAGAAAGGCAAATAGTTGGAATGTACACAAATGGCCACCATACATACAAGAAAACATATAAATGAAGTTTAAACATCACGATAAGGAATGCGACACTGATAATACAAATAATACACTGGCTCTGAGAGAACAAACGGTTCATGAGTGGTTAAATAGAAAAAGGTTGACAATGAACTTTTGAAAATGCATTTTATGCTGTAAATCTTGAGACAAGTTGCTTAATGGAGACAGATTCTGCTGCCAAACACCAGTTGTGGAAACAGGAAGTTGAGAGTTCACCAGGAGGGCATGCAAACTACTGTAAGTCAATAGGTGCCTTTCTGCAGGAGGGTCATTTATCTTGATGAAACCTAAAGAATTGTGCTCATTTTTTATCATCATAATAAAAAAGGACAGTAATGACTTGACTTGAGGCAAATTGCCTGCTACAGCCCACTTTGAAAATGCCTTTCAGATGCTACAGTCAGAGGCTGAACAACATACAGGTCCAAATGACCTTGAATGTAATTCCACTTAAAATCCACTCCCTTTTTATCAAGGGTAATAATGAAGCATATTCATTACATTTCCAAATTAAAAGGCCTGATTGGATCTGTTATAAAGCTGCTCATTTGTCATGCAGCTCAAACCCCTGCCAAATGAGAAATCCTTGATTAAGAAATCCCTGTGTATACAGTTGGATCAGAAATGTATCTGTGTGTGGCCAGAGTTGCATGCACATGAACACACACAATGAAATGCGATAGTGGTGAACTGCGTGTGGAGCCTAGACTCAAGTCCTGACTACGGTCAGCTTCGCATCATCCTCTTTATTAAAGCAAACATGGCGGGCTGATATGCATCACAGCTGATACCCCCCGCCCCCCAAACAGCAATCCAAAAATCAAACTGTTTTTGGCAGTGATGCTTGTATGCTATGGCTACAACACCTCCTGGAAACATTCAGAAGCAAATATTTTCATTGGACCTAAAGTCATCTGTGTGACTCCAGTATTGTGGGAGTTTTAATGCGCGCATGTGTGCGTGTCCCCATGTGCTTTTTTCCAAGCCTAACACGAGTGGCTTTAAGTTCAGACATAAAATGTGACTCCTGCGTGTGTAGTACCTGCAAAGCCGGATTTACAGAGACAGTTGAAACCGCCTGGGAAATTCTGGCACAGCGCCCCGTTCTTGCAGGGATTGGAAAGGCATTCATTGACATCCCTCTCACAGGCCTTGCCGGTGAAACCTTCTGGACAGGTGCAGGAGAAATCCCCCACCAGATTATGGCAGGTGCCGCCATTGTGGCAGGGCGATGGCTGGCACTCATCGATGTCCGTCTCACACAGAGCTCCTGTGTATCCTGGCCTGCAGCTGCAGGCGTAGGGCTGCAGGGGGTGGTTGGAAACAAGGATCACTGGGACGCTTTCTTCTGTCTTAATATCAGGCCCGACACTGAGACGCCTCTTGCAGCTGCCTCCATTCTGGCACGGGTTGCGTGTGCAAGGATCATGGTCCACCGCATCTATTTGCACCCCGCTCTGTCTATATAAAATGTCTTTGATACTCTGGAAGAATGTGGCCACGCCACTCGGGTTGACATATTGTCCGTGGCCACGTTTCACAGCTGCCATCACGAAAGTCTGATTGTTGAGCTCAAACGCTCCATAAATCAGCACCCCTGTGCCTAGTCCTGCTAGCTGAGAGTTGGCAATGCGTAGGAAGCTGAGGTAGTGGTTGGTGAGGAAGCTTTTGACTCCGTCAGAGTGGAGTCGGATGAGTATGCTGTTATCCACTGTAGCATTGTTGAAGCCCACGAAGAGGACTTTGGCTGTGTTACTAACTGAACCGTGGACACCGTCGCTGCTGCGGATGGTTAGGTCAAACGTTCCATCTGTTGAGCGAGCTTTAGAGTTGAGGTTGCACGTTCCAGTTGGGATACTAAACAGACCTGAAGATGGAGGTATAAGGGAACAGTGGAACCTGTCCTGAATATCCGGGTCTTGGGGTCTAACGTCTCCCAAAGAACCACCAGGAAACATGTTTCCAAAGTAGTGGACCAAGATTTCCATGGACCTGGGCTCTGAAGGGTTGTCATTCTGATCATTTATTTTCACGTGAACTGTTCCCGTGGAGGACATTTGCGGCACGCCAGAATCCTTGATCACAACAGAGAGGTAGAAATCACTAATCTGCTCTCTGTCAATCTCCCGACTTGTGGTTAAGACTCCAGCTGGACTGAGACTGAAGTAGCTTTTGGCAGAGCCAGAATTGAGGAGGCTATATAGAAAGGGGCCTTGGTTGGGTGGTAGATCTGGGTCAGAGGCTGTCAGTGTTGTGACTGCAGTGCCAGCTCTCTGGTTCTCCATGACCTCAGCGTAGGTTTTAGTTAAAGTCGGGCCGTTATCATTGATATCTTCAAGATTCACAATCACCGTGGTGCTTCCGGTTGCGGGAGGTGTGCCAGTATCCACAGCGAGAATCGTCAGATTATACACAGGAATTGTCTCTCTGTCTAGCTCTGCAGCCACAGACACTTGGCCAGTTTTTGCGTTGATTGTAAAAATATTTTTATCAGACTCAGGAGCTATGGAGTAGGAAAATCTGCTCCAGCTTGGGACAGAGTCCGAGTCTTCAGCACTCACAAAAGTCACCAGACCACCGGGTGAGAGACCTTCACTGACCTGGACATCATAAAGTTCATTAGTAAAAACAGGCGGATCGTTTGCATCAAGAATAGTGATATTCACAAACACCTCATCAATATCTGCCCCACGGATGCTTCCTGCGTTCTTGGCTAACACTTTCAGTGAAACCTTCTCCTCTTTCTCACGATCCAGAGTACCTGTGACATAAATCTGGCCCGTCCTCTTGTTGATGCCAAAGCCCTTCTTTCTGCTCCTACCAAAAATGAGGTAGTAAACTACTCCATCTTCTCCTTGGTCTCGATCACTGGCAAATACTTCCCCTACCACTGTTCCTTTTGGAGCAGCTTCTGAGATTTCAAAGTAGTACTGTTTGGAGACAAAGCGCGGCACGTATTCGTTGGCTCCCTTTAGCTGAATGTTGACGTTGGCGAAGCTGCAGCGCTCTTCGTCTGGGACATTGAAGGCCTTGACTGTTAAATGGTAGACCTGCTTAGCCTCATAATCCAAGAAGCCCTGGGTGGTGATGATGCCCGTGTTCGGGTCAATAACAAAGAGGTCACTGTCTGACGATTGAATCACATAAGCCATGACCGCGTTAGCTCCCGAATCAAGGTCTGTACCATTCAGTTTGATCACGGTGGTGCCACTGGGAACGTTCTCCTGCACAATGGGGAAGTACTCATCAGGATCAAACACAGGAGGGTTGTCGTTCACATCAGTCACGTGTACTGTGACTGAGACGTAGCTTGTTTTTGCAATCCAACCACCATCAGTGGCTGAAACCCTAAGCTCGTGCTGTTGCTTTTCTTCAAAGTCCAGAGGGTGAGCTAAGGATAACACTCCAGTTCTACTGTTAAGTGCAAACAGACCCTTGTCGTTGCCTGAAGTAATATTGTACGTGATAAGGCCATTCATCTCTTTGTCTTTGTCTCTTGCAGACAGGGTCCTTATTGCTGTTCCCACAGCAAGGCTTTCAGGTACAGTAGCTGAGATTTGGCTTTGCGAGAACTCGGGTGTGTGGTGGTTTTCCTCCGTAACTGCTATACTCACTGTCGTCTGTGCAGACAACGGAGGATTTCCTTTGTCGCTTGCAGTGATTTTAATCTGGAAAATTTTATTCATATCTGATGTTAGCGAAGAGGCAACAGTAATCCATCCACTTGTTTTATCTAGTTTGAATTTACTAGAGCTATTTCCACCTGTCATTAGGTACTCTACCTCGGAATTAAGGCCAAAATCTTTCTTGTCCTGAGCTACAACCCTGACCAGTCGGGTGCCAACTTTTACACTTTTAGTGACAGGTGTAAAGTAGCTGGGGGAATTAAACTCAGGGGGATTATCATTGCTGTCTACAATGTTCACAATAACTGTTGTCTCACTCATCAAAGGCTTGAGTGCTCGGTCCGAGGCTGTCACAATGAAGCTGTGGCGGTTTATATTTATACTGCTAGCACCTGTTGAGTTCTGATATTTTAACTGCTGCTTTACAAATATCTCTCCAGTGCTGGCATTAATTCTAAAATACTCTGACTGGGATCGGATGAAATAGAAAATTTTGCCATTGAAATCCTCGTCGGGATCAGTGGCGGACACCCGTGTGACCAGAGAGCCCACCTCTGTGAGCTCAGGATAGTCCAGATAGTAAGACGGTCGACTAAATCTGGGGGCATTATCATTAATATCAGTTATGAATACGGTGACATCTGTGCTTACTGTCCAGCCGCTGTCATGGGCAGACACTTTGACAATGTAGTGATTAGTGTCTTCTCTATTGAGTGGCCTGCTAATTGTTATGTCTCCTGTGTTTGGATTAATATTGAATGGAAGGCTGGTATCTGTAATTGAATATCGGCTAATGGCATTTGAACCGGCATCCTCGTCAGTGGTGGTGACTCTGGTGACAGTGTAACCCACAGGGGCATTTTCAGCCACTGTAGCACTGAAGATCTTGGAAAACCTGGGGGCATTGTCATTCACATCCAGTACGTTGATTAGTACTTTGACTATTGTGTTTTTGGGTGGCAAACCGCGGTCAGTGGCTTTGACTTTCAAAGTGTACAGAGCCACCTTCTCCCGGTCCAGTGGCCTGGTGGTTCGTATTTCACCGGTGGCTCGATTGATGCTGAAACTGTTCTCTTTGTTGCCCTCAATGATGGCATATTCCAGCTGTCCATTTGGCCCACTGTCCAGATCAACGGCAGAGACCATAAGCACCCCTTTGGGTGGAAGATTCTCCAGTATCTCAGCATGGAAGGGATCCTTATCAAATACAGGGTGATTGTCATTCACATCCAGCACAGCTATTTCCAATTTCTCATAAGAGGAGTAAGGTGGGAAGCCCTGATCTCTGGCCTCAATCCAGAGGACATACTTCTGTATGTTTTCATAATCCAGTGGATGTCTGATAGACAACTTGCCTGACAGCTGGTCGATATGAAAAGCATTATCCAGGTTCCCACTGGCAATGTAATATGACAGCGGCCCGCCTCTCATAGAAGACCCGGTCACAGTTGTAACAATGTGGTTGCTTGGCTGGCTTTCAGGGAATGTGAACGCACGCTCCCTCAACTTAATGACAGGGAAGTTTCCTCCAGTAACAAAGCGAACAGTCACGGTAGTCGTATCTGTTTTGGGATTAGCTCCGCCGTCTTTTACTCGAACTGTAAGTGTAACTTCTGAATTTCCAGTTAGCCTCTCATTGGCAGTGATGGCACCTCTGACTGGGTCGATCTTGAATTTCTCAGCATTGCGGCCCATCAGGGAGTAGTGTAGCTGGGCGTTTGAACCAGAGTCCTCATCAGTGACAGTAACGGCAAAGACCAAGGACCCTGAAGACATAAATGTGAATGAATGAGTCTTTGGCACAGTGATTTAGCAGACTAATTACTTATGTAGACATTAAAAAATAGAGTTTATTTTAGCATTTTCTGACATAGTTAAAATATTAAGCTATGCCTAATAACACAGTACAATGACAGAGCGAAAAGGTGCACACCACAACTTTTATTTAGCACCTTTTAATGCATGTGCTCACCTGCTGCAGTAGATGCGGGGATGTGGGTGACATAGGGGTGGTGGTGAAAACGTGGGGGGTTGTCATTAATGTCGGCCACTGTCACGGACACAGTAGCAGAGCTGGACAAGCCCTCGGGCTGGCCTCCATCTGTTGCCACTACCAGCAGCTGGTAATTGGCCCTGTCTTCTCGGTCCAGCAGGGAGCTGGTGATAATCTGTCCTGTAGCTGGGTTGATGGAGAACTGACCGTGTCCTCCGGTCAGGCTGTAGCTGTAGGATAAACACAGAAGGACATGTTTTAGTGAAAAACAAAAACAAAGACTGCATACCAATTTTAATGATGATAATGATGCTGTATCAGGAATTTTTGCAGTCATCTTTAATACAAATCAATATTATTCATTTGGTGTTATTGAATATCTTTTATTATTCTTTATTGAAACAGCAATTTTGAATTCATCCACACATAATTTCCTGGGCATTATTAAAGTATTCTGATTCTAACATCAAATACTTGCATATATATAGACTGTAGTTATGTAGTCTGCTACTCTGCACTGACTGAAGCACCTTGTTCAGTGCGACAAAGTTGCCTATAGAGGGCACTGTTTCAAGGTTCACATTAGCACAGTGAGGGGGGAACATGGTCAGAGATGGTCCCCACACTACACTGCGGTCACATCAAATCAGTGACATATTTAACTAAAGTGTCCATTTGCTTTAATGCTCTGTGGGGTCTAGGCTGCATTCTCCAGAATCATGCATTTGATTTATCTTCTTCATTGTTATATTTATTATTGTGTAATCCAAAAATGACAAGAATTTTAATAGTTATAAAAATACATGGTATAGAAAGCAAACAAAACATACATAATATCAAGTCAACACTCAGGGGGCTAAAATCTTTTGCTTTCAAACAAATATCAGGTTTCCCCCTGTATCTCCCGAGTCTCCAGCAGGACCCAGACATAAATGTAAGCTGACACATACATGTACACACCAGTGCATATTTTGAAAAGGTTTCTTGAAAAAGCATCCCCCTCCAGAGATGGGATGACAAATTGCAGAACAATGTGTGAATGCAGTGCTGGTGCAAAGCTTATTTGGACATTGAAAACAATGTAAACTGTCCACAGATGCTTGTGGTCAGAACATAGTCCAGAGACAAGTCCAAGCTCGGGACTTACATTTAACGGGCTGTGAAAATCAAAACTAATAACTATTTGTAACCAGTTCTGGGCCCCGAACCCCTGATGGGTACATCTCGTTCTGTCATAGACAATTAACATCCTCATTACTATGTTTTGGGAAACTGGAGCACGCTGCGGTACCCCCAAATGTGTACTCAGTGGGGCTGCCGAAGAAAGAGAGGGGGCTGGACTTGAGTCAGTGTCCGGCCTGAGAGAGACTGGCCAGAAACTCTTACAAGCTTCCCCCTGGAGGGGCTTGTGAGTGTGAAAAAGCTTGAAAATCGCACCCCAAAACAATGACTTTGGGTTTTGACTATGACGCTACACTCCGTGACTAAATTTCTATCATCCATTGCAACATTGGTCTGGAATTTTACAGAGCTGGAAGTGAGTTAAAGAGTTTTACTGTATGGCCCCAAAAGGGTATTTTCACACCAGGGTGTAAAATCAGAGCATGAAATCAAACTGAAGCTGGCCTGACTGTGGAACTCAGTAGTTCCTGGGACCATATAGAGTGACATCTTATAAGAAGTGGCTTCAGTGATGTGTGGACACTAATGTTTTTATTTTACTCTATTTGATATTTCATGTTCTTTAGAAAAAGATCTTTGGGAAAACTCGGATTTTCCAAGTCAGTTCAGGGAATTTCAAACTTCAACTATCTGAATATGTTTGAGTGGTTTCATTTTATGAATCCTGTTCAAAAGAGCCATTTCCCACTTTGAATGATCAGAATATCTACAGCATACCAGGGGTCCCACTGACTGCAATAAGTTGGAGTCTGGTTGGAATAAACAACTGAAAATGAAAAAGAATACCTTATAACACCATTAACTCCCACGTCTGCATCAGAGCTGTTGACCAAAAGCACATCTGTCCCAGTTGGGGCATCCTCCATGATGGTGGTGTGAAAGATAGAAGAAGTGAAAACGGGGACATTATCGTTAACGTCATCCACCATAACCGTTACCGTCCCTGTCCCACTCAGTGATGGAGTGCCTGGAGATGGAAGAAAGAAAAAAAGTAACATGAGTGACAGTAGCAATTTACTTCTCCTTGAGTGATCACCTTAAAGAGAAGTGAAGGAGAAACTGACTCACTTGTTGGGACAGAAACAACTCATTAACCTTTCAGCAAACCGAATATGGAGATTATTCCAAGTGACAGAATTACAAACTCTGTTTTTGTGGGGACACGTGAGTGCCATTAAGTCCCCTTCTGACTTTGGACACATGATTTATTGTACACGACTTGTCATTTGCAGCAAGATCCACACTGAAGCAATTCACATTCCTGCAAAGGCTCGACCACACTGTTCCTGCTGCATTTAATTCAAGAAAATGTCTTTAGTCGTGGGTATGCACTTTCCACGGGTTGTACTGTCACATCAACGCACATCAGCGAAAAACACATCAAAAGGGCTCAATGTCTCTGAAACCAAATCTTTCAGGCGTCCTTCCTGGGGTCTTGGACGCTCACCGATTTAATCTCCACAGAGAGGTATCTATTTTAAGGTGCGCGGCACTGTGCGAGATATTAGAGCGAGAAGAAGTGCTATTTTCAGCAAAAATCCGACCGTTTTTTTTTCCCAGAGCAGGTGACGAAACACGGTTTGCTGCGACCCGGGGGGATGGATTTAAATCAATAGCAGATGAAAACGAGCCGCAATGCAGAAAAACCTGAACAGAAAAAAGACATTCAGGCATCTGCCTTGCTTGAGCTGCCCTTTATAATCCATCCCTAAAAGGCACAGCGAACTGGCTAATCTATATTCCAAACATAAGCGCGAGTTTTCAGGCTTGTTACTGAAAGTCACAATATGGGATCTGGAGACATCCTTAAAAGCTTGATGCTATTTTGAGTTCTTAATGATTTCCATATGGTTTACAGTATGAATAATACAAGGACAGAGAGCACCTGAGGACTGAAAAAAGCTGAGATGTGAAAGCCGTAGGAGCTATTTTTCCCACCTCTTACATGTAGTTGTTCCCTCCTGAAGCTCTCTTCAGGAATCTGTGTGAATATGTCAACTATAATACAACCAAATAAAAACATACACGATCCCGATCTTGTGTCTCATGTCCCTGTGTACTCAGCTGCTCAAAACATCAGATGCTTGAACTTGTGTACCGTGGAGGCCTGGATTAATAAGAGATAATAAAAAACATTTGGATGGTGGCCACCAAGATTCTCTCTTAATGCTCTTAAATAAAGAATCAGAGAAAAGTGGGTGCCGAGGGGTGGAGGGTCAGAAAGAAAGCTAGAGGGATTCTATGGCTTTATTGCGCAGCCAGCATGGATTAGTTATAAATATGAGGAAATCAGGCCAACATGCTGTTATATTTTGCACCAGTTCTTCTCATTTGGAAGTCAGATGAAACATCTTTGCTGCTGCAGTCTCCCGAGATTATACACGAGTGCTGTTGACACAATGATGTTTTTCAGTCATATTTATACGCCACTAAAAGGTTGTGTCAGAGGTTTATTCCTGTTAAAAGGGAGCTTTTCCCTTCCCACTGTCACCAAAGCGATTGCTCACAGGGTGTCATCTGATTGCTGGGGTTTCTCTGTTTTCTCTGTATTATTGTGGGTTTTTTAGTTTACAATATGAAGAGCCTTGAGGCAATTGTTGCTATATAAATAAAACTGAATATCAATTGCTACTACCTTATCAGTATTAAAAGCAATATAATTTAGAGACCTGTGTATTACATGCAAATCGGAGCTCCCTGCAAACTATGCTCAAACTACTTAAGAGTGTGTGTGTGTTTGTGTGTTTGAGCACAAAGAAAATCCTCCACAGGCTCTACAGCTGGGAATTGCTGACACTGAGTTCTGGGTCCTTGCGGGCAGAGAGCACAAAAGAGATCTTTCCCTGTGAACATCAACAAATTTGAACATTACTGTGGGGCTTGGATACCGCAGCCACTTCTTTCAGGAGGGCTGGGGATTCCTCAAAAAACGAGATTTGTGATAGTTTACCGTAACATCACTTCACTGCCTGGCTTTATGATAATAAACAGACATTTGGCCTGAGGCTTGTAATGCACCCAGGTTTTCTGGTCAGAACAGAAGTGGCTAACATTGGCATTCAGAATAAACAGAGCTGAATTCCAGAAGCAAAATAAATGACACAAAAAGAGGTGACAGTAAACACATTTCATCCCAAAAGAGACCCAGAAACCATACAACACTAATCTTTAGTGACTCATTACCAAAGCGAATCACTGAAGAGTCCTCTGCTGCTCTAGCTATACTGACTCCCGTGTTTATACCCATACATAGGCAATGTTGAATTTTGTATTTCCACCTTTACAAATATTTGTGATTATGAAAAATCCGCTTATAAACAACATTCTCTGCAGCTAGTTACACGGGACATCTGACCACAAATTTGGTGCCAAATACAAAGAATTAACAGTGGCGGAAACATAATCTGAGCATAAAATGTAAACCAATCCCCTCTATATAGCTTCATCGCAGACTTATTATGTAATAACCACAACATGTGTCAGCAAGATTATTTAATTAACATCATGCTTTACTGTAGCTTTCTAATCCGCCTATACTTGGACCCGAGGTATCGTTTGTCTCAGCAAGTTTCATTTGACATGAATCATCATTCAGGAGGTTGTTATAGCAATAGATTAGAGCAGCTTTCGCTCCTCCTCAGGTGATCCTCTTAATTGAGGAGCGATCCAAGTCAGCAAGGCGTCTGTATCACTTTAAATTAACCAGCAAGGAGCCGCAGGTGGTAAGTAAAGTGTGTTTGACAGTCAGCAACTCGCTAAGACTGCTGTTGATCAAAGATGTTCTGTACAGGCTGGAGCTGCTGATGGCTGATAAGAGGCTCTGAGAGCTAAGTGGCTTTGTCTACCAGATCCATTAGCTCACACCAAGAGACTTGAGTCAATGCAGGAATGATTTGTTTTTGAATATCAAGCGCGCTGCAGTATTTTTCTGAACTTAACTGATACCGACCGAGCGCAGCAGTCGCATTTCAATAGCATTGTTCCCCTCACTAAGAGAGGAAGCCAGCCAAGCTAAAACGCTAGCGCCGACTGTGTGCATCTATGTGTATGTGGAGCACACCACCCTCCTTTTAGGCATTTCATTTTTGCACAGGATGTGATGTCACAACCTGTTTACTGCCTGTGAACGGTCAGCCTTCTCTGTTGGGGCCTTCAAAGACTCTGTCACCCAACACATCAAGGACTCTGGGGCCCAGGGCACTGTTGCACCAGCTAATCCTTAGCAAGCACAGAACAGAGACACCCCACCCCCTCTAACGCTCCTCTGTCCAAAGCTGAACCTGCGTTGACCCAGCAGATGATAGGCATGGGCTCAAATTGAGGATTTTTCACATCTTTCTTGGTGTATCACTTCTCACAGCATCATGCAACTCCATGCAGTTTCTGAACGTGCCTTCTTGGCCTCATGGGGCTAACTGATATCACATAACCCCCTGGCAGCTGTTACCCCCTCCAAGCCTCCTGTTCGATGTGTAAATAGTTCAGATCTATCTTGTTACATTGCGTGGGATGACAGATTTAGTAAAGGAACACTATATCTTGGCAGGTATGCAAATGTATGTAGATGACAGTTGTTTCAAATAGTTATGGCTGGTGTGAGACATTGTTGAGATTCATATGACGGCAGACTAAATAACAGGGTCAGCGCTGCAGTCGAGTAAGTCATCATCTGTTTCCGATTCTTAAATTTCCTCTGCATCCTGTACCTGTAATAGTAAGAAATCAATCCCAGAGCATTTTTTTTAAACGTACAAAATAATCTCCGTCCAGTTCTTCTTTCTGTGGAGGGAGTGACTCAACAGGAGAGGAATGCTCTCCAAGAGTGCTGAGAAATGCCAGCATCTCCTCCAAACAGTCTTCGCTGGAATCTGGCAAAGCACAGGGAAGAGTGTCAGGGTCAATGATTTAGATTACTGCAGACAAGGCGGGTGTCACCTCGTGCACGGCAGGGATATGGTGAGGAAATTTGCCTGGATCTGGCAGAGCACAATTTGGCCCACCGCTGGACGACAAATGACATCATTTTACCATGGAAAGAGAACTGGTGGAAACTTGCAGCAGGAAGTCAGCTGCCTACCAGTGGCAGCCATGCACTGCGGTTAGACAAATATTTTTTCCATTGGCAAGTCCTGTCCCCAGACCCTTTCTTTTATGTGAGCAGTAGTTCTTAAGGTAAATTTTAAACTTTTATAGGGCTGCATTAACCACAGACATTAAAGACATTGTAAAGGTAATCTAATGCTATTAGCCTCCATGAAACAAAAACTATTCAAGACAATATTCAACAACATATGTACCAGCATATTTAGCATATTCAAGTTGATATTAGGAAAGCGTGATCAGTTTTGTTTGCATTCATAGCACCAGTATGCCTTAAGAGCCATAAGACAGATAAGGTAATCAAGGCACTACCTTACCTCTTGCCGATGTTTGTGCCATGAACGTAATCCTATTTCAGGGGTTAATCTCAAGTCATTTAGGAAAGCAAACCTGCCCCCCCCCCCCCCGCCACTCATCTTCCAGACTACATAAGACAATAGACGCCCAGGCTGAGATCTTCCTCCACCTCTCCTGTATCTCCCCCCCCCCGACACTACACTTCTGGTGAGTAAAACCTCGCATTATTACGCACTGTCTCATTAAAGTCTCATTCAAATGTCAAAGAAAATTGCTTTCAAAGCTACTGCCACTAGTATTATTTATTGTTGCACAGAAGGAATCGAGGTTTGAGCCGAGAGGAGTGTGCTGCCTCAATCAGTAAAGAAAATAGTGAACTCTCTGGCACCATGTTTCCATGAGGTGTTTTTGTACCAGAGCCACTAAGTTCTGATGTGATAACTCTGCCTTCTGTTCAAGGGTTTTCTCCAATGCAAAACATCAGACCGATGGTGTTCAGATAAAAGGTTTTTATCCGTGAGCAGCCATTACACTACAGCAGCGGTCCCCAACCTTTTTTGCGCCACGGACCGGTTTATCCCCGACAATATTTTCATGGACCGGCCTTTAAGGTGTCGCGGATAAATACAACAAAATAAAACTAGTACCGGTACTGAAAAAAAGAAGATTTATTCATAACACACGTGAAAAGACCCAGGAAAACAGAGTAAACGATAAAAACGATAACAAAATAACGCTGAAAACCGATAAAAACCCTGAAAACCAAACATTTCACACCTGAACCTCAACTCTCGTGGCCCGGTACCAAACGACTCACGGACCGGTCCGAGGCCCGGGGGTTGGGGACCGCTGCACTACAGGATAAAGGAAAAAGACACAGGCGTCAGTGCACACAAAGGGGCGCTCAAAGTGCTCGAGCCGATTCCTCCTTGCTTTAATTGAATCTAGATGCACCATTACCATTTAATTAAATGCAGCGCATCCCCTTCAGATCTAGGAATGACACAGCTGGATCAGTGACAACTAAAACAGAGTCCTCTGTTTGATATTTCACAATAACCCTAAAAGAACTTAAAGTGTTTGTTAAACTGGCAATGGGACTGACACTTAAACCTTCCCACTAATATTTCACTGCTGCATCTGAGATCACATCTAAGAGCTTTCTTTCAGTTCGAATCACAACTGGGGGAAACTGGAAAAGCCTAGAATAACCCCAAGGAAGGAGTGTCCAAAATAACAAGCTTTCTGACTAAAGTAGACCAACTGACCATCTGTTGTAGCCTCCACCATCGAAGAGATCCACAGAGAGGTTTCCCCATAAGCCTCTCAAGTCAGAAAGCATTGTCTAGCAAAAACATATGGCAGGGTCTAAGCACCTTATTAGTGTACATTACCGCTGGACAAATCACATTAACCTTTAAGAAGGTGCTGTGGCCATACTTTCTGAACTAGAGGGGGTACAAATACACGTGTTAATGATGATTAAGCTACGTGTTTTCTGACCGCCGCAGCTGCTATGAGGGTGCACGGCGCTGTGAGAGCCTCACGGGGGGTTTTGAAGGAGACAGCAGCGCTCACCTCCTGGGAAAAGCTGCGAGTCACCCCGAGTTGCTCAGCTTAAGCCGTGCTAAGAAGAAGGTTTGAGTGTCTGTGCTGGCACAAGAGATAATCTCTTCCTTTAATATATGACTGCCTGATGTTTTATCGAAAAAAGAAATGAGGAAGGACAAAGCTGGGATGTCCAAACAGCCAGGTTCATTAAAGTGGGAAGTTGAGGACAGGTTGACTTTGGGAAGACGAATGAATGTGTAAATTTATGAGACAGCCCATCTGTAGCCTGAAGCTTAAGGCTAAACGGTTAATTACGGTTTATGGACTGCGGCTAGATTGTGCTCTTAAGGGACAGCGTAAATAAAACACATCATTACTCAGGGGGGGTGAGAATTGGCTGCCAACAAGCCAAAATTGACATTTTTCTGCCTCTGAGAACCTGTTGCTTTGCGACAAAGCTTCTTTTAATGCAACCCTGTCCGGCACCCATGAAAGACCTCGTGGAGCCGAGAGCAGGGTGCAAGCTGTCCCACTGCACAGTTTGCCAAACATAACAGAGTAAACAGAGGTTTTCTCACAGTTAACAAGCAACAGAGTGAAAGGGATATCTCAGCAGAACACTCAAAGCTGCTACCCAGCATAAAGGGAGCTAGAATATTCCTAATAATATGGCAATGTCAGTGGCATCCATCAAATTAAACCTAGAATCTTATACAGCTCCCTGGTTATTTATGGAGTGCTGCGTCTGAATGCTTTTGCATAATTTCTTCCACATATGTTACAGATACGGGTTGGCGGTTTGCAAGCATGCAAAAAAAAAAAAAAAAAAACCCTATCGACAGACACAGAGCTGAGCTTTTTTTCATAGTTTAGGGCCCGTGGTGAAATTTAATGAAGTGATTTGCCTTTTGTGTTTTTATTACTGTGGTGCTTTTATTTGCTGTGTTGAAGAATATTTGGAAATCCCAATCTAGCACTGGGTCTGTGCACCATTCAGTGACTGCTTTCCATTTTATGGTGACACAGCAATACCAGCAGATCATAACATAGTGTGAGAGGTGGAAAACTTATACTGCCAGAATAACTTGCTCATAACACAACTCTATAATGTTCATACATGGGCCACATAAAGCTGAAATATGACTTTGGAAAAGTGTTTAAGAGCGAAAGCATGCACTTATATTCACATACATATTACACAGATTTTCAGTAAGCAAAAAAAAAAGTGCTTTAGCAATGGCCACATATAGTTCTGATGGGTTTATTTTTGTGAGAAAGTGATGTGGTAGCCAGGCTCCTCGGTGAATAAACATCATTAAAAAGTGGATCTTGCCAGGCCGAAGCACCAATCATTCAGCCCACACCACCTTTTTAATACACGCCTTCTCCCTCCTCCACAACTTACCAAAGCTATTTACACAAACATTCAGATCCTGCAAATGTTAGTGTGTACCAGAGAGTGGAAAAGAGAAAACAGGCGATAGGAAAAAACTCTGCAAGACCACATTGTTACTGCAGAGTTTTTTAAGAGCTGATCCAGAATGTTACTGCTCTGTTAAAGTTCATTTGAGGAACCTGATATTTTATTTGGCCAAGTCCTTTGTTGCCACTAGACTGCAGACTGGGTGAAACCATCAGAAATGGACCCTATTAAAGATTTTTTATGGCAAGTGTTGGACAGTGATCTAGCGATGTCTCGGCCACGTTTTAACGCCACGTTATCAGCGTACGCGCAGGACTTTGTTTGCTCCGTCCATGTTTGCCTAATATGACAAAGACTGATGGATATATGCTGGCATTAAATTTTCTCTGTTGTTTTTTGCTCAAAACCTGACGACAGGCTGGAGATTGACAGATCATTATTCAACCAAACAAGTCCAGGGGAAAGAAAACTCAAGAATACGGAAGGGTTTACACGCCAGATTCATGGGAGCCATTTAAGAGCATAAAGGATTCTGCTTTTAAATAGGCATGGTCATTAAAATTCTTTATCTGCTAAGCGGTCGTTTAGCCCCCCAAAACTCTCCCCTCACCCACCAGCCAAAAGACCATATACAAACAGCGCGGCACTATGGAGCGATGTGCTGGAAGGGATGTGAAAGACATGGGATTTCTATGCGCTCGTATCCGCCATAATAGGCATGGGCCAAGGGATTTACTGTGCCTTCTCTTTAATAAATGTGGTCAAACGCTCTGCATGTCAATGCGCCCCGAGGATGCTCTCACCACCACACGCAGACTTGCACAAACTCGAAGGCAACACACAAATGCACAAAAAAACATATGTATGAACAAATAATCATTGCGTGTCTACTAATCTGCAGACACAAGCATAAGTACGCAACAAATCAGTTAATCGCTAATGTAAATCAAATTAGGTCAGTTTTTATAACTTTTATTAGTTGAAAGGGTTTCCAAAAACATTGAAAAAGAGGAAGTTCAAGTGGGAATACCTACTTTTAAAAAGATCCAAGAGATTAACAAAGCAAGGCAGACAGCAAGAAACTCCTGTATGAAAAAAGAAGCTTCTGGCTATATTACTGTCTCAAAAATTCATGGATTCAGGAAAAACAATATAAGAAAATAGATTATATTAATCAAAAGCATTAGGGTTAACTTTAAAGCTGATCAGATCACCTCAAACCCGACAAACTGCCGTGTGCATGAAAATATGTTCTCCACAACCACAGATGCCTACTTAAAGCCATAACAGCAACATTGTTTTGCAAAAGCATTTGCGACTCTGTGGGAGATCTCACTGTTGTGCATTCTTCCGAGCAGGCAAAACTTGTACATTACTAAGCAGTGGCTTGAAAATCTGACTTGCCTGCAGCTGATCCCAGATGTTGGCTGAGTAAAAACAACAGTCCGGGTCTGCGTACTCCAAACCCCAAATATCTTCATGTATCTGCACAACTAGTAAACTCAAAAATGCAGAAACAAAACAAATTCCCATAAACAAGGAAGGGAGACTTAAAAAAAGGAGAAGAAATATTCTGTGTCAGATTTCCTCTCTACATGATGCCTTGTAAAACACCTTTACGCAGCTTGTATGGATGCCACAAGTTGTGGGGGCTGAGCACAGACTTTCAAATAATTGCAGAAGTTTACCAAATTGTGTTCTTCTCACGAGCCAGAACACATTATGAGAAGCACCCAGTGGGCGCCTTTGTTTCCAACCATTTCATGACAGATTTCGCCGTTAGCACAACAGAGGGAGAATACAGGAGTTCTCTTAACGAGTTCACATGAAAAGGGACCACTAAAGCAAAAATGCACAGGGACACAGCTCTAGAAATAAGTGTGGAAAAAGACTAGGATCTATAGAATGTATAAAGAAAAAAGCTGAGTTAGAAAGAAAGAAGAAGTTTGGGATGTAGCAGTTTCTCTTAGTCATAATCAAGTTTTTAGGGCACAATGGCTGCAGGGAGATTTTCCCTTGGATTTTACATAACAACCATGACACCAGTTTTTCAGCAAACAGACAGTCGAGACGTTTTCTGAAAGAATAGGACGCCTTTGCATAAGAAATCCTCTGGATTCATTTTTCTCTATGTTCTTTATGTTACGACAGACAAAAGCGGGCTTTAACATGTAAAGATGAATGCGTGCGGTTGCAAATGGGTCACGTTAGATGGCAGACTTGGAGACATGTCTGCCCCATCCACCTTCAAACATTTCCTGACAGATAGCGCCTGGGAGAAACATTTCCCTCCACTGACTGAGGCCTCAAAAATGTGAGAAAATGCTGCTGGGTAATTTGGACTGTACTATGATTATGGTGTTTTTGATATTTAGATATTCTACCCCAAATCCCTCTTTCTGCCTTGGCATTGTACTGAGATGTCCTGTCAAAATATTTTGGAATTGTTGTCAGGGTTTTAAATATGGACGCAGCGTGAAGGGTACAAATGAGATCAAATCTTAATTAGCATGTTCGCTTTGTTAAGCAACTTTCTCCATGTGGCACAGATCTCACAACAGCTTACTTTGACAAAACAAAAAAAAAACAAACAAACAAAAAAAGATGTTTGAGCAGGGACTTGATTTTACTTGATTTATAGACAATTTTATAATAAATATTCTAATATTCCAATGATTAAATGATGAGGTAATGAATATACCGCTTAAGTGTTTTTCAAAACAAGATACTCCAGGCAACACCGAGCCAATTCTCACCAAAGTCTCTGCATAAAGTCAAAAATACACAGCATTATGAACGGTCACATGGTCAATCCAGGAATGAAACGGAACCACCCTGAGACCATGACGGCCGCACCAGAGGAGCTCAGGGAAACATATATTTAACTGGGATACCATGTGATTTGGCTGCAACGGGGATATGCATGTACTCCTTTAACTGCACATTAACTGGCCTCTATGCAATAACAAGTTAACCTTTTATCTGGCTATAACAAGCTCTACCGCGGTATCCAAATAAACAGAGGATGCTATTCAATTGAACCCGCTGAAAAGACTTCTGTGGATTAGGTCAAAAAAAAAAAAAAACACCCACTAGTTTGCAAGCTAAAAACTCCAGATTGTTTGGGTTATTGTGCCACACAAAAAGACCTCGGAGCAGACTATGAAATCAAAATGCTGTTTGTTGACATTGCTGTTACTTCATGACAATATTCTTTTTCAGCTGTGTTTTGCAGGCTGATTACAAAATATTGCCTGTGCTTTGCTTAAATTCAACAATGTCCATATAGGGACATATGCAATACTTAGAGCTCACTAGATAAACCAGATCATGGATGATAACTTGAACACGTTACACGTGGAATGAGTTCAGATGTAAACAATTGATTCTGGAATACTGAAACATAAGGCGGCTGAGCCTGCATAAAATAATCTTTTGCTTAAAAAGCGCCAAACATTTCAAGATGCTATCGGCTGCCTTCGCAGCTCGAAACCTTTAATGCAGTCATACCTGAGTCGGTGGCTGTGATCAGAAGGATGTATTTCTCTTGCACTTCCCGGTCAAGCGTCTCGGTCAGGCTCAGCTGACCGCTGGAGGACAGGGTGAACGCGCCTTCATCGTTCCCGCCGCTGAGCATGTAGCTTAGCTGACCATTTGCACCTTGGTCATCGTCTCTAGCAATAACCTGGAAATCATGAAAAAATATGTTTATTTACAACAAACAGAAAAAAATGTTAAAAAAAATACAAAAAGCAAAAGGTGAAAAGTACAAAATGGATCATTCTAAAGTAATTTAAGTTTGTGTTCGTTTTTTTATACAAATTCCAGCCATAATTCCAATTACGGTGAGAAATCGCATGATGCTTTTTACTACATTTATTTTTTAGATTTGATTTGCTGTTACTACTATCATGAGAACATTAGATAAAATTGAACTAAGTAAGAACTGAGACAAAACAGACATGAAATTGATAGGGTGGGTTGTGAAGTAGCTTTCAGAGACAGTGGTCTGTGGGCAGGCTGAAACATCTTAAATGTAGGATTTATATAAGATATGTAAACGTGAGGTGCAGAAGGGGAAAAAGATGAGCCATATGCTAACAGATTAGTCAGTATATGGCAGTCAATGAATTTAAAATAAGTCTGTAATTGCATTTGGATCATTAAACTTACTCTATTAGTAATGATGCAACACACAGAGAGCCTCATTAGTCAGTATTTTGAACTAAACTTTACTAATAATACTCTTTTACTTCAGTAAACACACTTTTTTTATTTTGTAACATTTTTATTTTAATTTGATATTTCTTCTTTTATGTAAGAAAAGATTGTAATTATTGTTAATTTTTCATTATGTGTTTATTATGTGTTTTATTATGTGTTAACTTTTCAATTTTGCAGCTTTATGAGACGAGTTCATTTTAACCACATAATTAAATCTATTAAATAACTTCTTATTCCAGGCTTTGGGCACATTATCAGAATGCAAATGAAAGAAAAATACAACTGTAAAATATAAATACTTAAAGTAAAACAGTGTCCCTTTTAAAAGAAGATACAACACCTTCTATGAACGAAAAGCAATAAAACATGTTGACTGAGATTTATATGCAGCTAAAATAACTGAATGAGGTTAGTGATGAATAATTCCTCTCAACCTATATGTCTTGTACAGGATAATGGTAAAAGTTATCTATTTCTGTAAGTTCTGTAAAATTAGGTTCAGGTACAGGTTTTGTGTGTGCGCACTTCCATCAGTGAAGATAAAAGTTTCTTGGTCTGTATAAATAATCTTGACATTTCAGTGTGTTGAGCAAATAGACCAGTTTACATGGTTTACAAGATCTTATATTTTTAAAATAAAAAAAAAAAAAGCTGTTAACAAACTTCAATTTTCCTTTTTTTCTAATCCCAGGGAGCTTGATTTACAAAGCTGCATCAATTCAACCCTGTCTGCAAGTAACCCAGCATAACCACGGACCTCACTGAATCTCACAGTTGAGGCTTAATTACCTTCACGGTGTTCAGCGGCACCATGAAGGTAATTGCTGAGGGAAGGAAGATCATTACTTATTCACTTTGTCGAATCAGACTTTCAAAGGGAATCCACCAAGAAGAAAACCAGAGTCACACACTGTGGGCTGCTGTGGGAATTGCAGACAGACATCTATTTAATGGTTTCTAAAGTATAAAACTATTTGCCAATCGTACTTTGCTGCAACTACTCACTGGTGTGCCCAGATGCATTGTGGGCTTTCCTGTGCATGTATCAGTTAGGTATAGCTACATTTTGTGGGTAAACCCACTGCGCCTGGGCCCATAACTGTATCCTCATTTCCTCACTGGGTACACGAGTGAAAGTGCAATTTACTCTGTCACCGGAAATCTGCGTTTCCAGTCCATTTTTTATGTATGGCTCATTTAGTCATCAGGGTGGTTAGAATGTTAATCGTCTCGTCATGCAATTTAGCTGAGTTTCATATTTCGCTGAAATCCTATAAAGCCCTAATTGAGCAGAACAAATGATAGTTGTATATCATTTCTTTATCATTTCACCCAAGTATTTGCTGCAGCATTTAGCAAAATAAGATCACCAAACTTAGTGGTTTAGTGCCCTAATAGCACTCACACACCTGCACTTATTAAGTTAGTTTAACTACTACAAATTTGGTTGAGGCATTAAGCTTGTTAGAACCTTTTTTCACCCTGGAAGACCTTTCTGTGAATTTCACTTAATGTCTTGGCATATGAAAATAAATAAAGCCCAAAAACTAACCTGAAGAATGTTTTTCGGTAGGTTCTCAAGGTTCTCTTGAACATTGACAGTGTAAGGAGAGAGCTCAAAAACAGGTGAGCAGTCATTAACATCCAGTAAAACAATGTTGACTGTTGCTCGGTCCACCCTGGGGCTGCTGCTACGGTCTGCAGCTTGGACCACCAATGAATAGGATGAACGCGCCTCTCGGTCCAGCTGTTTGGCCACTGAGATCACCCCCGTGACAGAATCGATCCGGAAATCAGAGTTGGTGTTTCCCCCAGAGATAGAGAAACGGATCTGCCCATTGGTGCCTTCGTCAGCATCGCTAGCAAACACCTGGATGACATCGGTCCCCGTCAAGATGTTCTCCTCGATCTCGATGTCATAGATATTCTGCGAGAAGCTCGGGGTATTGTCGTTGACGTCCAAAACCACCATAGTCACATCCATTGTCGAAGAGAGAGGCGGTTCGCCCTTATCTGTAGCTACGACTGTGAGCGTGTAGTTGGAAAGCTCCTCTCTATCAAGTTCCCCAATCAACCGGACATCTCCGTCTATTGTACCAATGCTGAACTTGTTACCGAACGGGCCTCTGAGGGAGTACTCCACGTAGCTGTTGGGCCCACTGTCAGCATCTGTGGCTTGGGTCGTGAACACGACTGTGTCCACTGGAGTGTTCTCCTGGATGTAAGTCATCTTCTGAGAAGTGAAGGTCGGTGGGCAGTCATTGACATCCAGAAGAATGATCGACACTTGGGCAGTGCTGGTGAAGCGGGTAATGGGAGGTGGGGCTAGGTCATTTACTGTGACTACCAGGTTATAGAAAGACTGGGTTTCCCTGTCCAAAGACTTCTTAGTTTGGAGGACCCCATCTTTGGTGATGACAAAGTGGCCCTGGGGATCCCCAGATGCGATTTTGTAGAGGAGCTGTGCATTCTGGCCTGAAAAACATGGCAAGATGCAGGTCTTTAGAAGATAAAAACAATATCAGGAAGGTGAAAGTTAGATTAATCTGTTAGATTTTCTGCACCAAACCAATATGATAACTGAAAATACCTAAATATCATCTTCCATGCAGTTACTTCTTTCAAATTAAAAGACCTCATTTTACACTCTGGTTTTTTAAATTGAGTTTAAATGAAATTATTTGATGTGGCCTTGAACAGAAAGGACAGCATGATGGAGGTCAAATACTGATAACTCTGACTGACATCCATTGTTCTAGATATAACTGTTAGATATTCTCCATGTTTTTGAATTAGGCACTTATATATATTATCAACTTCCATTTCCACAAATTGTGCATGTGCAACAGCTCTGTGCTACTCTTATCATCCGAGTAGACAATCTATTCATGTAAAATGACAGATTGCTATCAGAAAGAAATACCACTGTAACCACTTCCTCAACTGATAGTTTTGGAAAATCCCTCTGAACTGAAATATTTATTTTAAGCGACATAACTACAATGTCTGTGAATGAATGGATGGATGCACTAAACTATCCAACCTTGAAATCTGGCCTAATCTGTACAACCGCCCTGGAAGTGGGGGTTAAAACAAGCTTAAATTGAGCATCTGTAATTCAACTCAACGGGGTATTCATGTGGAAAACACCGCCACCTTCCCACACTCTTGTGTGCATTTACAGTTTACAAGTAATCTCTTATCAAAAGCTTGAGTGCTACTTCTATCTGAGTTTTGGCTACGCTGTCTAGAGCCAAAGTCTGGGGGTCAGGGGTCAGGGCTTAGGAAGTGCTAACAATAGCGGTGTTTTGTTTTGACAGTGCAGAGCGGCAGCTATATATCTGAGAGGACGACGTGGTCAGATTATGTGGACAGTGGAGAAAGAAGCCAGACTTTGGTTGAGAACTAGGCAGCATATTTCCCAGGAATGTAGGTCACAATAACCACATTAGGCCCGGGTGAAGCGATAATTACAGCAGAGGAGAGTAGCGGTGGCCGTTCAAATACCACACGCTTCTTCACAGACATGAAACCCACCACCTGAAACGCAGAAATAACTCCAGCCGCTTAATCACATGGTGAAGATGTTGTATTTCATCAAATCAATTATGTGCGACTCAAAATAAAAACGAAAAATAAAATGTAGGCTTGAGAGCTTCTGTGTAACCAGCTGTCATAACAAAGTGACAGGCCTCTGTTAAATTAATCTACTAAGGCTAGCTCACACTTGATTTATACGATGAGAGTACATTACTGCTTTAAACATGCCCACTGAGCAGCGTTTTTAAGTACACTGACATCACCGGAATACTTCCAGGACTTAACTTGACGACTGTGTTTTCAAGTACAGTTAAAAAATGCTCATCTTCAGACATATTTATCTTCAACAAGTGCCAAATAGTTCCAAATGTAGCAAAACATTTAGTGGTATATTAGTTTTAAGTCATCTGAACTGTTGCATAGAGTGAAATCAGTGCCACAGCTGCACTAGTATTTCTCATTTTGTCTGATAAGTGATGTTTAATACGAAACTAAGCTTACAAGAAATGAAAAAAATATATATAATTATAAACACTATATATCAAAGCATGGGAAAATTCCACATTGCTTATTTTAGAAGGGGACCACCACTCTACCTACTGAGGTATCCCTGCCCTTTTGTCATATTTAATATGGTTACACACAAATGACGTGAGCAGCGTATGTGTTTATATATACACTACACTATATATACAAGTATATGTAAAATTAATACTTAATAAATCACACCTTGATTTGACAAACGAAAGAATCTTTACTGATGTAAATCTTATCATTTTTTTCCAAATATTGAACGACATACCAACAATCAGGGGAGAAAAAAATCATCAACCCTTTGAGACCTAGACTCAAAATCACAGCCAAAGTCAAGGTTAAATATTGAAATCGCAGGTTCATCCAAGTTCTGTCATAATGTTGCTCAGTAATGTGTCCTCAGGTGCTTGTTGGATTCAGGTCTGGGGAACGTGAGGGCCAGTCACTGGGATCAATGCCTTCATCATCCTTCACCACTGCCTAGATACTCTGGCCACCAGATATTATCCTGCACCAGGAGGAACCCACTGCACCAGTATAATGTCTGACACTGGGACTTTGTCCTACTACCTAACAAAAGTCAGGGTACTGTTGGCTAGCATGTGGAGGTCTGAAGTGCACCTTCACTGACCCACTACCAAACCAGTCATGCTGGCAACATACTGCAGTGCTCATCATAACATCTCCAGACTCATTCACATTTGTGCTCATGTGAACCTGCTCAGACTGATATGCTGGTCTGAGCAGCATATCAGTCTGCTGCTCAGACCAGCATTTTTTGAGGTCTGAGCAGCAGACCTCAAAAAATGAGGTCTGCTTTGAGGTCTGCTTTGAGCTCATCCTGTGGTTGGATGAGCTCAAAAGTACTAGTCAGGTGTTAGCACATTACCATATCCTATGTAAATTCTTATATATACACATACCATCATCAGCATCAGTGGCTCCCACGGTGATGATACTGGATCCAGGCGGCAAAATCTCAGAGACAGACGTGCTGTACGCGGTAGTGTTAAAAACAGGCGCGTTGTCATTTACATCCAACACATTGAAGTACACTCTGACTGTGCTGGCCTGCCCCCCACCATCCTGAGCCTTCGCTGTCAGAATATAGTACTGCTGAGTCTCGTAGTCTAGCAGACGTGTCACGTTGAAAAATCCCGTCACGGGGTTCAGGAGAAACGTCTCGTCCTCGTCGTCTTCCTCCAGCGAGTAGGTGACCTCTCCATTCACCCCTGAGTCAGAGTCGCTGGCCAGGATTGCTGCCACGATGGAGCCTGTGAGACACGGGTTGTAACACAGAGGCGAGAAGTTCTTTATGGCCCTTTCGAAAAAAACTAACTGCAGGGGGTTAGAGAGAGGTTTATTAATACCAGTGACTCAGTTATTGCTGCGCCAGTTGCTAAAATAACTGATGATTTTTTAATGTCTTGGCCTGTTCTGCTTTGGACTAAAAGCAGTCGCTGATGTTTTCAGCTTACAGCTGAGGCTGAGCACACAGCTAATCATTAAGTGTTTTATTAGAGCTTTACATGAAACATTTCTAAATGACACCCTCATTAATCTTTGATTACCAAAGTTATGCATCTTTTTCTTGAGAGTTAACTGGAGAAAGGAGTGAGGACGCGAGGCCAGAGAACTGTCAGTACTGTAGTAAATCCTGCTTGTTGCTGATAGATTTCCATATAAATCAAATATCAGTTACTGTCACTTTGACCCATTAAACTCATGATTTCCCCCTGAAGGAAGATGCACAGGAAAAAAAAATACTACAAAGAATTTACCCCCAATAATTTGTAACTGATGAGCTTAACAGAGAAGTCTAGTCTGAAGGGCTTTTGAATGAGATCAAACATTGCTTGTCTGCCTTTGCAATCTTGAATCTTTAAAGACATCTTACCGGGCACCATGTCTTCAGGGATATCAAATGAGTACGTTGCACGGGAGAACTTTGGCGTGTGGTCGTTCACGTCCTTGACGGTGATGTTCAGCGTCATGTCAGATGACTGCTTTCCATCGTCTGCACGCACCAGGAGGGAATATTTTGAACGTCTCTCCCGGTCTAGTTTCTTGGTGGCGATGAGATCTCCGGATTCAGGGTCGATACGGAAGCTGTCATCTGCCCCACTGATGATCGTGTACGTCACAAGAGCATTGGGACCCTGAGGTTAAAAAGAATGCGATACCACCAAACAACAAGTTAGGATAGAGTCATCTATTTCACTCCAATATGATTTTTCCTTGTTGGGTTCCTAGTAAACCCAAACTCATTACTTGCAAGTGAGGATTTATAAAAACAGTTTGATTTGTTGTGCTGAACCATGATTGAAATTTAAGTTCTTCAGATACAGGAGGAAGACCATCAGGCATCAAAGCAAATCTATCTACTAGGAAATTAGATTGTTTATTACATGTTAGCATGCCATGTCTCTAGGACAAAATATCTACTTGTCTAGCATGAATGAAACCCCTAACATGGCCTTTTTCCACAGAGACCGTCCATAAAGTGGAGTCTTGTGATTTCAAAAAGGCCATGAAGAAGATCACAGATCAAGATAGTGACACCAAATAAAGCACAAGTGGGAAAACACTGAATTGAAGGGATTACATCTCACTGACCTTCACAAACAAACAAGCTTTGAGCATGCTAATGAGAAATCCACCCATCTTATCAGGACCTTAATGTTGTTGCTTTACCACTAAGATTTTATGTTAAGAGAAAATGTCTAGCAGTGTAGAGAGAAGGAACAGGTTTTCTTGGACGAAGACAACATTGCTGAACAACACAGAGGACCCCTTTATAAGCATAAATGACACGGAATAATAGATTTTTGGAAAGCTGATAAACCTAAATGGCCTTTTTTACGATTAAAGGTCAAACGAGTCAGAAAAAAATACGAAGAAACACAAGAGCTGAGTGGTGATATTCACGAGAGACTTGCGCTTCCTCTTTGAACTTTTGGGGGGTATAGTGTTCGTCTATAAATGCAACTAATAGATCATCTATTACATCGGACAAGTACAAGCGCCATAACACATGCGATCACTATAGCGAGAGGCTTTGGAATCAGAGACGGGGACTGAATGCACTATGACATGTGAATGAGGCTGACGACAGAGCTTGACGTTTACATTTGTGCTGGGGACAATAGGAGATCAGACAACTGTCTCACTCTGTGTCTTCTGCCAAAAAAGCAAAAGCAACATCAAAAAGCTACTGCTGCTCAGCGAGATGAAGCGAGGGCTCCGGTTACAGTTGGTTAAGAGCTAAGCTAAAAGAGACTCTTTCAGCTATGCCTGATGTTTGTGTGATGCTTTTTGATCCCCTTGGAACAATGGAAAGGCTTATAGGGTAGAAGTGCTGCATTAAGCTGGTTTTTATATGCGTATTGACACATTTACTGCCTAAGTGAATAAGCTGTGTTGAAATAAACTGTATGTACGCAGCGGTGCTTCATGGTAAAATCAGCTGGAGAATGATGTGTTAGTTGGCCGTTGTGGTATAAAGCTCCTCCATGTTTTACAGATTCAACCTCTCTTTGGCAGTAAAGCAGTCTTCAGACAAATATTTTTGTAAAAATAAAGAATTTCAAGTCGATCAGATCACTGTTTTGGTTTTTAACGTTTCCAAATCTATTGAACACATAGTGAACTTGCATTTGTTAATATGAACGATATTTATTTATAACTGTTTATTTCATTAACTCAGTGGTTTCAATTACAGTATTATAATGCATATAATTGCATGTGTAAGAAAATAGCTGCTCCCTTATTTCTCAAGGGGAAACCACAGGGAATGGATCTGCATGCTTAATTTGGCACAGATTTTATGCCAGATGCACTCCCTGAGGCAACCCTCCCATTTATCCAGGGTTTGGGACTGGCACTAGGAATACATGAGTCCATCTCTCCTCCTGGAATCAAACCGGATTTGATGTGTGTGTTCCCCTCTACACCACAGAGCCACATCTTATTGATTGTATCCCTCAATTGATTTAAGAATTCTGGAACTTTTGAAAGGTAATCACAGTTTAAATGGCTCACTGTTAAAATGCATGTGGGATTGAACAAACTATTTATACATATAGTACATAGTCAAATGCAAATGTAATGTTTTACTGTAGGATTCTTTAAAGTGATCCTGTCATTAAATCAGTGAACTTTGAAAGGTTAAAAACTTTAAGTGAATGTAGAGGAGATTTTACTGTTTGGCCATGTCTGACAGAAGAAAAACACAAGAAACTATAAAATATTCCCTTCCCTTGTCTAACTTTTTATTTTTTAACTGTCTGCTTTTAGGCCTTGTGCCTAAAAGCAGACATTTAACACACAGAGTCAATATAATCACAGGGCTAACTTCTCTTACTTGCTCTTATCTCTTTCCCATGGCCTGTTTTTTATGATAGATAAAAACTCTTATTGACGTCTTATTGACCTCGTCTCTCATTGCATTACCAGACTTGGTCTGAGATCCAGGCCCAATAAAAAAATGGGGGAGATGAGGAGGACGGAGTGAGGTTCTGCTCATCGAAGGACCCTGCTGTCATCAATCAGTGGCTCCAGATCTGGCAATCTCATTAGCCACCTGGGCCGCAGTCCGGAACCCAACACCATGGTTTGCCAATTAATTTTCTGATAGGGTTCAAAGGCAGAGCAAGGAAGGTGGGAGAGGCCGAGATGGGGGTCCATCTAGGCTTCAGTCCAACTCACACACATACCAACAAAAACTATAAACACATGCGTTTAAAAATAGGTTTATTCTCTTTTAAAACTGTTTGATTCTCCTGAACAATCCCATGTCTTTCTCTTTTCGTAAAATCTTTACACGCACTCAAACACACTCACATCGACACTGTTCGCCCTCTTGACCTCCACTCAAGAGTCTGACTACTTTACGGCTCTCCAAAGACACGGAGGGTTGTTCGGAGGAAAAGGAAAAAAAAAAAAAAACGAAGGCTGGCCAATTAAACAGCAGCATTCCAGGGAGCAAAGCGCACCAGGCAGGGGCAGAAGGAAACTCATTTAGTAGATGAGTGGCTTTTGGGAGCACGCAGTTCCTATGAGAAGCGAGAGGTGCGAAGCAGACAGCGCCGGTGGGGATAGCAAGCTTCCTGTATGCAACAGCACCAAGACAGCAAGCCAATCATAACATAGACTCTTGGAAAACAAGCAATGTGTTGTCACTAACAGCTACAGATACAGAGAGGTAAGGATGATCCAACAGTCTGTGCTGCTGGTGTGTAAATCCATTCTACAAGTGTGCAAAATAGCCAGAAATCTCCTTGTTGTGGGTTTTCAGGCCTCTGGAATGCATTACTGTTCACTTGGAGCCTGTGCTTCCTTGCAGGGATCTCTCCTAAAACCCCCATTGTTGCATTTTTTTTCATTAATAAAGTTTTTTTCTTTTTTTTTTTTTTACCTGTGACATATTTTCCACATAAGGTCAGAATTCTAATAAAATGCTCACAGTCTCTCCAAAAGCACAAATGGCTGCATATTTCTTTTAAATGAGGTGAGAAACATTCTCAGAGAGGCCTAACTTGCATTACACAAAAGAGCAGCGTTTTATATTGATTTTCTTTCAACCCCACTGCAATCCCCTCCTCCTTTTTTGGGGTGGAAATGGGCACAGTGAAAAGCGGATGGGTAGAAACAGCATTTTAATACCCTCACACATGAATCCCACATGTAGTGCTGTTAAATTGGATGGGATCATTATGATGTCTGAATTCAGCCCGTCAGCTGGCCAACAGCTTGCACTCTTGGCTACTCTGCGCTGGCTCACACATGTGGCTTTCTCAACAAGAGCTCCAATGCGTTCCGTACGCTTAGTGTCAGCGCAACTTAAGTTTCCTGCGTAAGGATGTGGGCAAAAGCTTGGCTGGCCTCATATCTGGCTCTGAGTGAGAGCTGGAATGAAGCACAGGCTTCTATTTAGCAGCCTATTCATGGCAGCGCTGAAGTTTGGAGTAAACATCACTAGAATCTGTAATTCCTAAAAAGGCTCCTCTACATTCTCTTTAAGTGCTTCTTTTTTTCATTTGAATCCCTGCTTGGAAGCGAAATGTGACTTCTCTTGAATTCAAGTTCTTTAGGTGGGTAATTCAAGCACGGCTCATATGCATATGCGTGCTTGTAAGAATGAACTCTTAATTTTCTACAAATTACCGAAAAGCCTTCGATTTCAGCCTAAGCACCACAGGTCAGGCTTCTCTTAACTTCAGATATGTGGAAAAAGTGAACAACTGCACAATTTGATTTCAATACCATATGCTAAGCCTTTCAAGATCAAAACTGTGAATAGTTTGGAACTGAAAAAAGAAAATAATCAAATAACGTCCTTAAATCCCCCTACTGAAAAGACTGACTTGCCTCCAGGTCCGAGATTTACAGTCAATATAGTGTTCTGACAAAAGAGAAATGGCATAAAGTGGGACTTTGTATGACTTTTCTCACATTCAGAGCAAAGAGATGGGAGCGAGGTAACAGCTGTGCAATAAAAACGTGTGGCCTCATAAGTTAACATTAAATCTGAGTCCATATTCCTGCGTTCTAATCTCTCGCCCCTCTATGGCCCGAGTCTTTCCACTCACTTCAACTGTGTCCTTTGGCTTTGGCGAGGGACCGCAGACCTTTGAGATGCCGGCAGGGCCTGCTTTTTGCTCGCGGCAGGATTTAATGTCCGTATCCTGCCGAAAGCAGCCAAAGATGGAGCCTTTGACTAATTCAGAGTGATACTGCTGATGTAATGTGAACTACGGGGACCGCGGAGGGACTATCAGGATGACAGGACGAAGAATCAATCGATGTTTCTGCGACACCAGCGGACTCAAGACATCTCAGATAACATCAACATTTAAGGGTGAAAATGAGCAGACTCTAAATGTGCGTGTGTCTTAGGGGAAAGCACATTAATTGCTACAAAGCGGTGATTTATGCTTTTGTGGTAGTGCGTAAGAGTTGAGGCAGGCAAGGATGGTGCTTTCCCAAACTGTCTTGGCTGCTTTGTGTCACTGTGTGGAGTCGCGAGCACGTACACATCTGACCTTGAACTCAACTAACGGTGTACTCTACATAAGTCAATTCCCTATTTTTATGAAATTTAATCAAATAATTAGCAATATCTATAGATGATAGTAAAAAATACAATTTCCCACAGCTAAAGGCAACATCTTTAAATCACAGCAAAAACCCAGAAAATTGACAATAATGTTTTTTTAATCCTGAGGTAATATACTGCTGAGATTTTCCATATACCAGGTTATGACTTTTATTGCCAATGACAGCGACTGTAAATTAAGAACTGCTGTAAAAATAAATACTACCCTTATCAGAATAATAATGAACTCACAATCATAATCAATCAGGGACATGCAGTCTAGACTGTTTCCATTTCTTTTTGCCTTGAATATTTGCCATTTTAGTATGAAAATGGTCAACTGACAACGATGTTAAAAAAACATTTGAATTTTTAGTGGTTTTGACACTGTAGGAACAAAAATTTAGAGCACGTTTTTAATTCAAATCGCTTCCAGGATATCTATTCCGAAAGCGGTGAAGTGGAAAACGGGCAAAGAAAAGCACAAAGACACTGAGCCATTACCTCGTCCGCATCCGTGGCTGTTAGCTGCATTATCTTGAAGCCATCTCCAACGTTTTCCTCGATGGTCACGTCAAGAATGTCATTAGGGAAAACGGGCGGGTTGTCGTTGACATCCTGCAGCGTGATCTCCACCTGTGGAGGAAGAATAAACAGCACACTTTCCATTAAAGTACTGCCAACCTGCTACAGTCTGTCTGCAACAGCTGTTGAGATCGCTGTAAAGAAAAAAACCCCGTCTGAGTCGTCTCGGGTTTCAGAAGATGAAGAAGCTGCACTAGCAGGGAAATTTATCATTTTCTGGCTCCACGGGGTATAGAGAGGAAAAAGTGTGAAATTATCAGCTGCGAGTCTTGCCGTGAAAGCTTGCAAACAAGAAAGCCTGAATTTTTCTCCCATCCAAAGTTCGTGTATTTTTCGATCTACTAACAGAACAAGTCACATCTTAAACAGACAGAACTATATAACTGCTCGAGAGTGAATGCTCTATAAAAATGTGATGATAAATATAGTTCAAAGAAAAAGTGAATTTCTGAAAGTTGGTGCTGCTTTAGGTGCGACACCAACCCACGATAAGCTTCTGTAAACCAACATATCTAGAGAAGTGCATTGTGGGTCTATGGTAGACCTCATATACCCCACTGTCACTGGAGCTCATGGAAACTGTATCATTTACAAATTGACTTGAGGCTCTTTTCCGCAGAGACACGCAGCAAATGTAACAGTAGAGCAAACTAACTGCAGCGCAGGGATTTTCACTTTCAAGTCTTACAAACCAAAATAAACACACATTACAGTAGACCACGGACCCCCCATGTGGAAAAACTTTGCCCCCCCACACTGAAATACTTGTTCTAATAAATTAAATCTAATACAGATGCGACAGTGGGAAGAGTGAAACCTATGATTAGATCAGTTGTTTATAGAAATTATACGATTTCAAGTGAATCAAAGCGTCCGTTGGCTTTTGCTCATTCACTCAAGACCATGTGGAGCACAAACGTTCTGTGACCACACGTGGAGAACCCTCCGCCACCATCCCGGCTTGCAGCTAATACTCCATGTGTGGACGTCCCTTTCAAGAATGTTTGTTGTTGTGCTTTTGATTGGACAAGTTGTTTGTTCATAGTAAAGGAACTCTTGAATTGATGATCTTTTATGCTCAACTTAGCCAGCACGCGCACTGATAAAGCTTAACGCAGATGATAAAGAAGCAATCGGTACTCCATCGATAATTTAGAATGCTAACCGTGAGCCAGGTCTTCTTACAAAAAAAACTGAATGAAATCCAACAAGGTAGAAGCAACAGACATGCACATTATGGATTTTCAGTGGTTTGTGCATCTAAATAAGTTTACTGCTTTGCTTTCAACCATCTATGGTATAGGAGCACAGTATGAGCAGTCACATGACCCCGTTTGTCCGTCTGAGGGGGAAAGTGGAAACCCTGGAGACAGTGAGAGTGACACATTTATGGCTTCAGATGTTCTGCGTCTAGCGTGGTGATATTACATTTCCACTCGCATCCCACAACTTAAACTGCTATCCCTTCCACCTCATCTACTAACCCAAATATGCATTTCAAAGCCAGTAAACATGGCTCGCTTTTGAATCATAACAGACATTTTGCTGCGCATTCTCTGTTTATTGCTTCTATAAATATGGAAAAGCCGTGTTTAAATTCTCCAGTGATAGGATCTCCATTAATGTTGACAGTGATTATGGTAATTCTTGTGCCAGGCATCACTGTAACACACACGCGCACGCAGCGAGGCATTACTGAGATGATATAAAGAAATGGGAAAAGAACAGTTGTTAAAAGTCTACAGTGGGTGCCGCATTTTTTTTTTTTTTTGAGGTAACAAGAGTTTCCCAGTGGGCATTTATAGAGCAGACAACAGGCCTCAAGGCCGTATGACCACAGAGGTGGGGGGCTTAAACACAGCGGTCTATTCATACTGGGCTATTTACAGGAAAAGCGGCCTTCACATGTCCCACAAATCTGCTTTGCAACCAACAGAAACAGGAAGCGCTTCATAACAGCTGCCACTGACGCCGTTTGGGAAAAGTTTAATTAAAGTTGACCCAGAACAAAAAGCCTGATGGGGGATATGGCTGAAATAGTGTCACAGCCTGACTGAATAAAATACTCTTCTGCTGTTCACTAATGTGACACCGTGAGGGCAAGTCTGAGCAAGGTCACAATTAGAATGAATCCAGTCGCTTAACACTGCCTGGATGCCAGGATGCTGTCCACTTATTAAACCCACTCTGAGTTGGTGTCTGTCTGTCTGCATGAGTGGAGATAATTACAGAAGAACAAGACAGATTATGTCCCGGGCACCGGCAATACAGAAGTCTCATAAACAACCACAATGACAGCGGCTCTCGACTCAACTTGCGCCCGAGCCGAGGGACCGGGGCAAAGTCAACAAACAATGAATATTTATCTCCAACCCTGTGTGTCCCCTTGATGTGTAAATAATGCAAGGCCCACTTCTGAGGAGTGAACTAATTAGGGTAGAAGTGCAGTTTTGAGAAATAATTACGCCTTATGCTTCCAGTTTGCATTACCCGGGCTCCCACGGGACAGCAACATATCAAAGCGCTCTGGTGAAAAATTCATCGGAGGAAGAGGAAGCGAGGTCAGGAGAGGGAGGCTGAGAGAGGCAGGAAGAGAGGTTTTGTTCCCTCTACCTGTCTGCTGCTCATGGCGAGCAGGCGGTTAACCCAGACGCTGTGGCCCAGGCAGGTGAAACACATTAGTTTACAAGGCAAAGATTGTGTTTCACGAACTACTGTTTCAAGTTGCAGGTGCTGCTAACTGGCTGCCAGAGTTTTATTATTTATGGAGAAGTATGAATGATTCAGGTGTCAAGCGGTTCCTGAGCGCTGTCGATTATAAGACCGTAAGTGATGGAAAGTATTTGTCCGAGAGCCTGAGACCAGAGCTCAGGAGTGATAAATTCATCTAAAATTCCCAGAGCTTGTATGATGCATGCAGAAATGACAGGTGGAAAAATTTAGATGTCTGAGCTCATGTTATGTAATCAAATCTCTTTTCTTGTGCATAAAGTTGAAATTTAAAGAGTAAGTTCACCTTAAACCACAAGAGACGTTTTTCTCACCGACCTCTGTTTTGATTGCGAGTCCAACACAGATCGAGTGAATGAACTGTCAAATTTGCTTTTCTTAGAGCTTTAAAATGATATATTTCAGTATTTCAAAAGCAATGTGTATTTCTAGTACAAATGTCCCTGTTACAATATAACATTACTCTTTCTACCAATACAGAACACTGGGGACGATTAAAGATGATGAACTGAAACTTTAAAAATCATCACAAATAAAATCTGCACAGTATTGTACAAAAATCTTGAGCCACACCTCATTTCTTTACATTTTGCTAGGAAAATGGGGAAAAGGTGCAGAGATTTATTGAAGCATGTGGGAACATACATGGAAACAGAGTTTGTACAATTCTGATGAGCTTTAAAGTCAATATTTGGAGTGACCACCTTTATTCTTCAACACAGCCTAAACTTTCTTGTAATTTCTTTAAGTAGTCCTTAAGTAGGATATTCAAAGCCTTTTTTTGGGTGTTTTTTGTCCTGTTCTCTGTCAACATGATAGCACACTGCTTCAATAATGTTGAGGTCCGCACTGTGGCGAGGCAAATCCATGACTGGCAGTGTTCCACTGCAAGTGTTTCCTTTCAGAAAAGTCTAGAAAACTATTGCTCATGACCACTTTACACTAAATCTAAAAACTATTGCAAAGCAATATATCAAAAATGCATAAAATCAACAACTTGGATGGCTTGTAAGTGAATCTTACTGTATAGCTGCCTAATAGGTGAAGCCTAACAAACACCCAGCAGCTAAAAAGGCCCTAACTTTGGGTCTTAATAAATTCTAATCAGTCATTTATAAGAAAAAAACTTCAACCCTTATACAGTTACTATAAAGAGATAAAACAGCCATAGAAACCCAAACTGCTTTTGGCATAAGGTTGTAGACATGCTTATTTCTGCTGTACATTTGGGAATTTTAACATAGTGGGGGTCGATTGACTTTTGGAGTGTGACATAAAGTGGAAATACAAGGAACTGCAGCTTCTGGCTGCAGTTCCATATTGCTTCAGTTTCTCAACACGAGAGGCTGCCTCCAGGTACCAACACTCCACATTTATCCATCTTTAGAAATACTTGCTCATAGATTAAAAGCAATATCAAAGTAAAGGAATTCAGTTCAAGCGTAACAGCATATACCAGAACACGTCTTCGACTCCACCACATTTTATTTTCCACAATGAGAAGGAATCAGTTGTGGTTACAGCTGGAAAAAAATATATATCTATCACCTGCGTCCTTGAATGCCATTTTCACCACATCTAAAAAGTGGAAGTTGCACAGGTTTTCATATGTTTCCCACTTAAAAAATCTCATACTTGCTCTCTTGCCAGGTCCACTGCAGACAGTCAGACACAGGCAGGGGGGAGATTTAATGTAGAAGCAAAAGATGTATTATTTGAGTCCGGTCCCATGTACACTGCACACACATTTTGTCAGTTAGCGACTCAGTTGTTTTTAATAACTAGTAGAGAGTCTGATAATTAAGTGAGCAATGGTGTGCATTAAAAATGAGTAATGCAGTGCATGCTTGCTCCACTGAACGCCACGAACCTCTGAGTGAAAAGGGTGAACTTCACATCATTAGCACAAACGTTTCTTCCAACCTCGCTGAAAAAAATGTGACCTCTGAGTGCAACTGATGCAACAGTTGGCCTGTAAATGTTGAGATCATCTGATCGTTAAAAAAAGTAGAAAAAATTGCTGGAGCTGGGTGCGCCTCCTGCTGGAAATAATCATTTCAAAATGATTAAATGTCTCATTAGATGCTGTTGACGACTTGGGGTCAAGGGTTGGGGGAAGCACCGACTTCCCGTGCTCATTATACTCGGCCTCTGAGATTGAACGATTCCACTTTGCATCATCCGCTTTTCACTGATGTGCACGAAGATCAACTTGGGCCTAATGTGTTAAAAACTGGGATCACAAAACAATCCAAAATACTCCACTTCATCACAGAGTCTGAGCCAGAATCATACGCTGTTAAAGTTATTCAGGCTGTTTTGGCCGAGTCGAAACTGTTAAATTGGACAAAGAGATTTTTGCAAAGCCATAAAAGAGTTGACACTAAAAGCCTTTGATTATGATGACGTGTAAGAAATAAATAACCAAAATGAATTCCATCGATGTTTGTCTCTTTAGAGCGACGTGATGGACGTCTAAGGTTCTGTTTATCTAACACTTCAGCTGGTGTAATGCAAGGACTATAAAGAGTTGAAGGTTGGTACAGCTCGTGGCGGTTAGCTGAGTATTTCAACAGAAGCTGAAAAATACTTCAAGTGCTGCGTTTCCAAAAAGGAGCAGAAGAGTCATCAGTGAGCCTTCTCATATTCTGAGAGGTTACATCCCTTCCAACCACTAACTGGGAAACCTTTGAGGAACCACACCCAGGCAGGTCAGTAAGGACATCTGAAACAATTCCCACAACTGATTCGACAAAGCATCAAACTTCCAGGAACTTCGAACTAACTCGCAACATACTGGAAAATCATGGAGTCTCCACACTTCCTGCACTATAGAAGGGGCACTGTATTGTATGAAGGAATCTGTCATCTCTGAACTGAAATGGATTACCGACCGTCTAGAAAAAGCCCAGGCCCGTGTCTGTGTTTGCCTTACTTAATCTGAAAACCGTATGGCATGATCCATGTGCATCTGATGAATTCCCTGCTATGTATAAAGAGAAACTGTAAAGAGGACCTGAATGATAGAAGGCCACATTCAACATGATACATTTCCCGCAGCTCTAGAGACACAAAGACAAAGACCATCATTATTTCACTTCATCTTCACTTCCTCCTCTAGCTCTTCTTGTGGTTATTTCAGCTGTTTAGAACGAACATCGTAGACTCTTGGCTCCAGATTTATGGAGCTAAAGAAGTCACGAGTTCTGTGGGTCAAGGATATTGGTAAAAGTGGTTCAGTCTTCTAACAACAAAAGGAAACACAACTAAATAATTAAGACAAGGTCAAATGGAGCTCTTCTGTACGGCTTCTTTAACACGTGTACAATCGCAACTGGCTCCATCTGTCAAACAAAGGCCTGCAGAGTAATTCATCTTCCAACCGCAGTCATCAGGCTCGGCAAAGTGCATGCGCGCCCTGGAGACAGGAATTTGCTGGAGATGGGAACGTGCCCGGGAAAAAGCAGACAAAGCTGGATGTCAGCCAAACCTCAACGCACAGTGTAAGGGAAAAGTCAGGATACGATCATATCCCCCTCAAGTCCCCCCTAAAATTTTCTGCAGTCCCATGAAAAAAAGAAAAAAGAGCAACACTAAGGAATAAAATGAGAGACAAAACAACACAAAAAAAACCCAGGAGAGTCTGCAAATGATCAGAGAGCACCTCGGCCATAAGCAACCAACAAGGGGAGAGACGATGTTGGACAAGTGGTTTTAATAAAAGGGATCACTCTGCTCTCGGTGGACCACTTCACCAACTGTTAAAAGATTGTTTGTCTACAGCAGGCCTCTTCAAGCCCCCTGCGAACTCTTGCCAAATGAGGTTCCCTACAAGTGTTTCGAGCGGAAGATACTGTATAATCCAACAGAACAAATAACCTTCCAGGTCATGTGGGCCAGCGTATTGTTTCACCCAGGCTCTGGGCCATCTTTGCACACAGCAGAGTGAAAAAAAATTGTGATGGATTGCTATTTTTAATGGTCTTGTATCCGGCTGCGAGCAGCGCATACAGGGGTTCTTCTTCACTATAAACAGCCATAACTCTTTCTCCATTATTCCTACCTGGGAGAGTTAGATGGAAAGTTTAATTAGACCTTGCGCAAGATCAGAGTAGAGACAAGATTTCGCTCTCCTTGAAGCTGGAGTACAATTCAAAGCCATCGCTGAAATTACCATAGCCTATTAACTGCAGCGCGTTCTGTATCCATGGATTAAAAGGTTAGAAGAACATCAAAACAAGCATTTTCTCCTTCTGGTGAGATGAAAGTTAAAAAACAAAATAATTAGCCTATTTGTGAGAAGTATGCTTTGAAGATATAAGAGAAGAAATGTATTTTGTTTTTATCAGTTGTCTGTCTTTTTGAAGGAGTTCTTAAAAATGGAAGGAGACCATAACGGCCGCCTGTCTCGGTGTTGGTGCCACTGACTCTGCGTGAGTCTATGGCCTTATCACTCTCACTCGCTCTCGCTACAATTACTTCCAATCACGGCATTCAAGCCGTGCAGACCATGGAAAGCAGAGCAAATGAGAAACACAGCACTTTGTTACCCCTAAAATAGATCAAAAACACAACTATGTTCAGATTTTTAACCATTTCTGGGACTGATTTCTGTAAAAAAAGCCATTAATTATTGTAGAAATGGCTCAACGTGCCTAAAGCTTAATAGAAAACGACTTGTGACCAGTGACTTTTTCATCAGCCTCAGTATCATTTCTGGATACTTTGCACTATGTTTCAGAGCAAAATAATGCATCTAGTCCTACTGTTTACTTCTTAAGGGTTAACATACTGCTTTGTTTAAAAATGCTCCTAATGACAGCACATTGTTGCAAAGGGTAAGAGATTTGAGAATATTTCCTAGCCTGTGGATGAGCTTGTAATCCATAAACTGATTTAAAATAATGGAAAAACAAAGCTTCATGTTTCATCCCGTACTGTAGCTGCAGTAAAGTCAGATGCTTTGCCACAGATTACATTCTTTAACAGTAATGAAGACAGAGTGTGTGCCAAATGGATCACTTAGAACATCAAAAACAGGGCCTACAAACTACTACATAAACTACTTAACACACCTAATGGGAAGGTTCTTCAGTAAAGGCTCTTGTACATTTTTTACTTTAGATGAACAAACTATTATTTCAATGCGGTGCTCAAAAAAAGGACCAAGTAATATTTTTCTCTAATAACGCAAATTTGCTTCAATATGTCTGCAGCCGTTGGAAAATTGTTCCAAGTAATGCACGTAATCACAGACCTCACAGTAGTGGGATTTTTACAGATAAATGCTCAATCTGAGTGACATACAGTAGATATCAGGCATCTTTCTCTAAAGCCAGCGTTGGTTTCCAAGACTTCTGGAAGGTCTGTGCGAGGCTTTAAAGACCATTATGGCATCAGTTTCATTGTTACTGTCACCCACTGATAAATGCATAAGATTTACAGGAGCTGAGGGAATGAAAAAACACATTAACGAAGGATCTCTGTTTGGATTTGACCTAATTATTAATAAATCAAATCTGCGATGACACTCTCCCCCTTCATCCCCAATGCAGTCTGCTACTTCTGAGGATAATTAAACAATTAGCCTACGCTAATGATGTTTAGGACTGATCAGATTATCTGTCCATTAGATCTGACTTCCATCATGGTGACGTGTTGGAAGAAGATGAAAGGAAATTTCCCTCCCAGACGTTTCATCTACCTGTTTGTTAGTAACAGAGCATGTATCCCTCCACTGACTTAGAGGGTCTATATTTAATAGTATTATAACTGCTTTGCAAGTAAAGTTACAAAAGATAAAAAAAAATCAACTGAACGAAACACAAAAAAGTGCATGAGTGGAAGGGTCAGGAATATAAGTACACATATGGTTTTGTGCGTGTCTATGTGAGCGGTGGTGTAGAAACCGGCTTTAATCCAAAACAGGACTTGGATTGTTGTGTGAAAAGCTGCAGGCACCCCCTGCAGCCCCTGTTTATGTGAAAAAGCCCTGAAAACATTAGTGCAGAGGAGCAGCAGAGTGGGGGTAGGTAGAGTGGATATATTTGTGTGTGTGTCTGAATGTGGGGGAGCTCTAGTAGTCAACTTGTGGCTGACCTGTGCTCCAGGAGGAAGCCTGACTGCCACCCAAGGTCCTGCTGATTAAATGAAAAATAACATGGTAGCTTAAGTGATAATTTGGAACAATGGGCGGACGTTTAGGTTTCACATTTTGATGGTCTTAGATGTTTCTATTCTTGTGTGATGCTTAAATGTAACGCCATTTAGTACGTTGAAGATAAATAAGGGGAATTTTCAGTGTATAACGCTCCGGGAAATCTGATTTTCCTTCTTACCGAGCATTGGATAAGATACACACCGCTCTCACGTCTGTGTGTTACGCATGGAGCCTGAACCGGGCAGCGGTTAGCTGAGCTGACCATAAAATGGAAACACAAACTGAAATGTAAAAACGGCAATTTGTGGTTTTATGGGGAGTTACGTATTGTAACTACAAGCAAGTTTATCCATCCACCTAGGACTTCTGTTAGCTGCATAACATCTGCATTCTATCAAAAAATACCAAAAAACGGGAAACGACCTAAAAAAAACAAACACCTTTCTTAATGTATATACGTTGATTATATCAGTGTTTCCACCTGCTCTCGGTCTTAAAGCTAAAGTACGCAAATTCCTGGAAAAGTAATCTGTATACCAAATTAAGCTAAATGTATCATGTCCTGTCGATTATTGTAAAAAAGGCACAATTTCAACACAAAAATATCACACAGTAACCCCATCCCACTTAAGCCTCAGCCTCACTGTAAAATCGACTGCTAAAAGCCATAACAATGGCCCCTTTGCCCTCTATTCTGATTCTACTGACCAGATCATGTAATAACATTAAAAAAATAGTGACCACCAGTTGCCCAGTGACCACACTAATAAAGCTCTTAAAATCACAGCTCCACGTCACATATTCGACCGTGTTATTCCTGATCCTATAAATACCTTATTCCTATTCCTGCTTCACTGCCATGAAATATAATTTTGGTGTATTATACATCTGCCTCGGTCATTTAGGCCTCAGCAGGAAACAGCTTGGCAAGAAAACCTGATCTGAAGACATTCTGAGGGGCAAAAGGAAAAAAAATTGACGGAGAAATGTTGATGAATTTAACATGAGGTGGTGTAAAAAAAGGTTTCTGCCAAATAACTTGACAATGAGGGACAGTTTCCCCTGCTGAAGCCATTCATGGAAACGGGCTGGAGGGCCTGGAGACAGCTCTGCCTCTCTTTTCTTCTTCTCACTCACAGATACAAACACGGATGAAAATGCAGACTCTGCACCGATCACACAGGAGGCCGTGACATGCTCATTCATACATGCGTGATGGCCACCCTTCCCCCCTTTATTCCGGACACATACCTCCGCTTCCACACTACACAGAGGTCTTACAAGGCCTCACATGTTTAACTCCCTATTATTATGATGAAGATGGGCCTTTTAGAAGTACCATCCATCTTAATTAACAAGCCATTTGTATGCGCTTCAGCCCCCACGACAAAGCAGCATGGGAAGAAATCCTGTGGCCAAAGACGAATTCTAGAGCTCTAAGACATCATTAGTGGATTAAAAAACATTAAAAAAAAGAAAGCCTTTAACGGCCTTCCCATGTTGCCTGCATATTTCATTATCTCCCACTGTTTGTGGCAATTCCCAGTTTCATCCTCTGGGTTTTTGGGGCTTTTTTAACCAATGAGCTCCAAAACTTTCTCCATGCAGCGAGAGCCTTGCTTCTCATTCCTTTAAAGTTCAACATAATTTGAGGCACTCTCCTCTTGATTTACAGCCCGGCCTTAACATCACTGCCTTCGCCGTCTGTAAAGTTAAAGCAACTGACGTATAGCATGTCGCTCTGCGGCTACCGAAACGAGTGAATATAATTTCTGCCTTTAGACGTCAGGCACGAACAAACAAACGTCAGCCTCGATATGATCTGTTTTCTCTCACCAGTTCTGAAGCTACAGGCTCGCAATAAGAAGAGCCGCTGAAAGATCACTATGTTAAAGTGGCGCCTTTTTAGCAGATGCCTGGCTTTCGAAATGGTCACTTTTCTGGGTGGTGTGTGCGTCTGAGTGCATGGGGTCTTCCCATAGGGCCTATGTCTGGAAAACAAAAAGGAAATGTCTCAAAAACAGCCTTATGGGTAATCTGCCTTCACAGCCATTGCTTTCTTCTTTTCTTTTTCTTTCTTTTTCTTTGTCTGGCGGCACGCTTGAACGCAGCTGAATAGCCAAGAGACAATTCGTCTCAATTCTGCTTTCAGGACGCCTACAGAGGCTATTAATTGTCAACTCATAATGGCCCCATACACGCCCCATGTGAGAGGAAGCACCTCATACTCTGGGACTCTTTTTCTCACTCTCCTCGTCAGTTTTAGCTGTCTCTACTATTATCCATAACACCTTTAGGTTTTCTCTAGGGTTTAGAGGGTCAGAGCACGAGGTCAGGAGGTTATTATTAATTCCTCTGAGAAGTTGCATTGTGGGAGCTCTTGGTTACTCTGGGGTCAAAAGCTCAGTTTAGTACAAGGGTGTCATTTGTTAGTTGACCTTTCTTGCGGCTCTGACAAGCATTTTGTCGATCGGGGGAAAGACAAAAAGGATAGGGAGAGCGCATGACTTCTGTTGTTCATTTCTATCACTTGCTGCTTTAAATAAATCTTCCAGACTTTTACCTCAAAAAAGAGACAGACTGCCCAGACAACAGGACTTGTGGGTATTTGGGAATTTGACAGAAATAAATACTCAGACAACAAAAGAGCAATGCTGTTCTTCTCTTCTTTTTACTTGGGAAGTGAAACCAGCAATCAGCAAGCATTCAAACAAAGGACTTCATACAACGGTGAACAAGAAAAAAAACGTTGATGTTTACTAGTGGGGAAATTGTTTAGTCTAGCAAAGACAGCAACAACAAAATTCAAATGTCATTATCAATATCTGTGGCAAGCAATGTGGAGATGAAACATAACATATACAGCGTGTCCAGAACTCACTCCTCACCCAGGCAAGCACACAAACAGAGCCTGAGAAGTGGCATATTAATTCAACATTTATACAACATTTTAAACAAAGCGAAAGGCGGATTGCCCTCGGAACCATAATCTTTATGAGATATGTTTAGACTGAGTGGCTTTGGAAAACACAAATACACAGTGGGCAAGATTTGATCCTGGGCATGTACAATGTTATACATCAGATATGGGGTTTTTTTTGTTTGGGAAACTCGAACAGGATGTCACAGATGAGCCCATAACGAAGCCAGAGTTTACCCACAAACTGTCAGTACCCCTTTCATGACTTCATTGCGGATTTGGGCAAAGCGTGTGATCGGAAACTGCGCCAGTATCACTACCATGCAACAGGCGGTGCATGTCAAAAAGTCGAAATGCCGGACTGACAGTTGCACGTCATGAAACGCAGAAGGGAAAAGAGCTCCTAACGTCTAAGCCGGAGAACGTCTGGTTGTTGTCACTCAGCGCAGAGAAGAGGATTTAAGAAGGGCCGAGGCGGGGTAAAAAGGCTTACCGTGTCACATATGATCTAGTCACCGACAGTTGCAGTCACCACCTCCACCTCCACCTCCACCCATCCAACCCCCTCCATAGCCGTGGCATGGCATGCATGGATGAAATCAGCCACTTGGCTTGACGGGACTGAGAGAAAAGGGGGGGCTTAGAAAGTGGAAAAAGAGAATGAGGGCAGCAATTGAGAAGGCAGAAAAAGACAAGTGAGGCCCTAAAGTCAATCGGGCCTCTTGTTTCCCCTCTCTGCGCCTTTTTTCCCTTTACGCTCCCCTCCTCTTAGCCTCTTCTTCACACACACACACACACACACACACATACGCACTTTATTTCAGTCTGTCTCTCAGCTGTCCTGCAGGGTTTGTTCTACAGCGTAGTGTTATACCAATAAGCTGAGGCGATGCACTAAATATTCGATGCGGATATGGGGGATGTTCTTCCTCAAAAAAAGTTGCAGACATTATTAGAGTACAAACCGTTCTGTAATAACACTGCTATGACCTTTCGGCGCCTCGAATAAAAGTAACCACTTACTCTATAGCGGTGATCTCATCCTCCACTTCTAGACATACGCTAAAACATCATAACCTCCCATTTTAGACTGTTTTGGACTCAAGATTGATCCTTCATTGTGCTATATCCTGCCTGCGCATCCTGTTTGAACAGGAAAAAGACCAAATTGAGGAAGTAATACCTTCTCATGCGACCTTTAAATTGGCTAATCTTGATTATTTTGTCCATCTAATTAGGGTAGGCTCAATAACAGAAACATCCATTTGTATACAAGAGTGGGTGTATGCAAACAACAGCATTTATAAAGACATTAAGGGTAAATCAGCACCTCTAAACTATATATGCTTAATTTATTGGAGGAGTCTTTTCCTAAACAGCGTAGACTTTAAGCCAAGTTTCCCTAATAAAAGTTAATTTTTTAAGTACATGTCCTGTTACAGATGTGCAAATAATTCTTAAGCTGATGATTTTGGCATTTGAAAAATAATTTAATTGTAAACTAAACCATAAATAGGATCTGACATCCAAAGTAAGGCAGAAAATCTCAGCTGTTGTAAGCTATTGTGAAAAAGCCAGAAGATATATTAACCACGTCCACTATCAGTCAAACTAAGTCTTACTGTGTATCTCCAAACCATCCACTATGCTCACATGCACATCACTCTATTCTTGATTCCACTTTCTATTTTTTCACAGCACACGAGAGCTCCTCTTGCATTTGAGGTTCCTCTGACACGCAGCTAAGGTTTCAAGTAAATCCAGCTCTGGACCCCAACTGTTTATTCCTACCTGACAGAACAATAGCTCAAAAGTTGAGAACAATACTTCTAAGAATACTTCTAAGACAATAAACACTACTGTATGGCTTCACTGTGTGAAATTCAGCACACCAGACTGTCACACAGCGAGAGGTTTATTTTCTATTAGCGTGATATAATTTCCATCTGACACCAAGCTTGGTTCATCAGTGGACCATTGAATTCTCATCTTTCTACCCAGGGAGGCTTTGCTGTGCAGACGTTGAAGTACAGTCTGCTTCACGCTCATAAATCTACACACATTCAGCTGCTCAGTGCTAACACAGCCATCTACTGTTGGTACCTAGGAAGTTTTATTGAAGTTGATGTAGCTTGAATGAGTTGATTTCTCAAGGACACTTAAAAGCTTGACATTGAGCAAGTGTTTCTTATTCAAGCCTTACCATAAATGTCCTAGCTGTGGGAGGAAGTTAGAAAACCTACACAACCACAGGAAGAACATGCAAACTCTACACAGTGTTCTGTAGGCTAACATGGTTTGGTTGAACCTAAAGCTTGCTAAAAAAAAAGAAGTCTTTGTCCATAATGGTTCAACTCAAGCAAGAATACTTCTAAGGTATGTTCTCATTAACTCCCTTTCTAACTAGTCCTTCTAAGTCTTTAGCTACTGCTGCTCTGTATGTCTCCACGTTGTCTAGGAATGCCTTTACATAGCACTGCATCCCTTAGACTTGGTAGACCAAAAAAACCTCTCCAAGCCAGATGGTTTGGCCGGACAGTGGAGGTCTGGATTCCCACGGAGGAAACACTGAGCTTGGAGCTTTTTCAGTTACGCTTAAAGCTCCCTGCAGCACTGTGTAAAGCCATGATTCAAACTCATTGGGCTGCGTGATGTTTAATTGAACCACAAGCTGTTAATCCAAGGAAAGAAAATCAACTAATCCAGATTAAGGTCAGCCAGGCGGGGAATGGAATTGTCAAAGGCACTCCCCGGCCTGCTGAGTACCTTTAAAGATCGGACTCATTACTTGAAAGCCAAACATGCTCACGTGAAACAAACACCAAATGGACTCAGGGTTTTGTCGCACCGTGAGAAGATTTTGACATAATCTCACACCAACAACTTACTGGTTTGTTTGTTTTCTGCTAAACTAAGGCTCCAAACCGCACAAAGATCAATGTGAGAAATGTCTGTTTGGACTGATCCAGGAATGGAAATTTAACGAGAGAATTGTTAGGTGTGAGCAGCGAGCAGACGAAGGGTTATTTGATAGCATTAGCAGATGCGAAGTGCACGCCTATCGGTTTCATAGCAAAACTGTGTCTAATTCACCCTCTACTTATCTGCTGACCGTAGACAAACAGACTTTCTCACTCAGTATGTTTCTTTTACAGACACATTTCTCCCAGTTTTATCTGCATTTCACCATCCATCCCGTCTTCACTCAATAGATAAATGTAAGAGCCACAACATCTCTTCGTGAGTGTACTGTTGACAGGCAAAATCCTAAATAGTTTTCTGTTACTCCAGCAACAGCACCACCTACAGAATATATTGAATGTTTTTGTCTTTTTTTCACATCAATGAAACAGTGGGACATTCATCCACCCCTCACTGAATTCTGAATGTGTGAAAGTATAGAAGAGTGAAAGCTATAATATAGCTGGACTATTCTATACACTCAGTAGGATACCCACTCATGTGTAAAGCCAGCCTGTTCCTAACCCCAGGGCATTTGGGACTAAACAGATGCACACAAGATGTCCTTTGGTGTCAGTGACACGAAGCACTAAGTTTTTGGAGATAGTGAGATGGGTCTCGCTCCGAATATAAAGGACCCCTTTGCATTAGACTCAAAAGCACTTGCGAGCATCATTTTTCAACATGTTTATGGTGTAGGGTGGCATGATTTAACCCAAATCAGAATCTTTTTCCAAACACAACCAATGGATTGTATTGCCTTAATCTAATGAAGAACTTTTGGGTGCCTAAACCAAACCAAGCAGCGAAAAAGTACAATGAAAAAGAAACAAAACAGCGAATGAAAACAACGTGGTGAGAAAGCTTACAAAGAAGCCACAAACCACTTTCTGCTGGTTGACAAACTTGTGACTTACTCTACCACCAGTGATGTAGCATGGTTGCTTTTAAAAGGTTGCTTCTTGCCATCCAGTATTGCAGAGGCTGGTTGTCGAGGCTGGGACCACAGTCATGGAATATCATTACATCTTCTTGCTCCACCCTTCTGGATTATTTTCTGCTTTGGTTCCTATTTTGCCCACTACGCAATATTTCAGTGTGGAATGCCTGATGCCTGCCAGTGTTGATGAATAAGCATGGGTTCCAGCCTCACTGTATCACTCTGTAACTGTGGTCAGACATAACTGTGAGATTAGAGTATATCATGCACACTGCCAAGTTTATAAAGGTCTCGTGGCACTGTGAGGTGCTTGGGATTAACCTCTCAAACAATGACGAATGGCATCAAGTGCTGTGCTTTACACTCTGTGGCTATTACTGCATACCAGAGGGGACCAAGTATGTGGGAATTCAAGTACGAGGACAAAGAAACAAAGAGTCAAAGATCCCCAAATGTATGATTTTTCAACATACTTATACTTGCTATCCTGTATTTTCTCATCTTTTGTAAGTGTAGTGTTCAATAATTAAAAAAACAACAACAAAACAAGTCATTTTCTGACACATTTCTCCACATTTTCACATCTCTATTACAAAATAATTTTAGGGTTTCAGGGCATGTAAACTTCTTGATGAGTTATGGTTGAGAATGGTCAAACGGTCTTGCAGAGTCACACATGGATAATCCATCCCATACAGCGCTTGTGAGCAATTTCAGGTGTGCTGTATGGTAACATTTATAAAAACCTCTTCATTATTCTTGGGGCGTCAGCGCAAAAGGGGAAAAAACGGGCCCAAATTTGACTAGGCAGCTGTGTTTTTGAAAGGAAATGATTTATCAAAAATGGGGAGCGATATATGCTAACCCCGCATGCGTCGTCTCATTGCCGACCAATTTGATCTGCAACTGTTCTCAAAGATCCATCACAGCCTCTAAGATAGATACGCTGAGAGCTGAGGCCTCTGCAATTAGTGTATCAACAGCTGGAGAGACCATTAGACACTCCTGGGTGTTTGCTTCAATTCCTTTGTTTAGAGAAGGCTGAACAGCATGGACAAATATGGGCGACTAATGAATGGTGTCTGTCACTGAGAGTGGGAACGCCTGCTTCTTAAAGGAACTGTGAATTTCGAGGTAAAAACGGGATGAAAACGAGGTGAAGTGACGTCAAACAAACCATGGAGAACTGTTTGGAAAATCTTATTAAGATGTGTAATTTTTGCAGATGTTCATTATACTTTGGCTAGGGTTAAGAAAATAAGTGGTATACAGTTTTGCCATTTGTCTTTGGAGAATAGATCATTGGCTGGAGCCCTGACTAGGAGCCATTTGAGGCCAATGTAGCATATGCATGGGAATCAAACCCAAATGTGAACGTAATTCTTGCCTGATGAGTGCTGCGTAATATGTGAGCTTTCTGGCTCAATCTGGAAAATTTAATTGATTGAACGGATCAAGTTGCTGTCCAAATGTTGCTGCTTTCTGAGCCCAATTATCTGCATAAATGGCAAATTCCCATTGCTCCCATTAATTTGCATTACAGGTAGGATCCAAGGCAGCGAGGACAGTGGAGCAGCGAGAGTGTGGGAGTCTGAGAACTGTCCACATTATCTTAAAGAATTAAGATAACCCAGAAGTGAATCATTCAACATGCTCTAAACTTAATCTAAGCCCCAGCTGATGTATGCCGCATTATCTCACCTACACTCACACACCAGCAGGCACGCACACACACGCATGAAAACAAAAAGCGATTACAGACGTCATATATCCCCAATAAGTCAAACCAAGGCAAAAGTAAAGCGAATGCACAGAGGGTAAAACGTACCCCCAAACACTCTAAATGTGGTATCGCTGCTTTCAGGAGCAGATAAAAGCAGAGTGTTTGCAACATGCTGCCATAGCTTCCAAAAGACTGACAGTGGTTATATTTTTCCTTTCTTCTTTCTTACAACATTGGTTGTAAATGTAATCTATCCCAAAAGGAGTGCACTCTTTTTGCAACAGACTCCCCTCAATGTTGTTATTGGCAAATGCTCTGTAGCTGGCAATCCTATCGAGTGATGCTATTTTCTGTTAAACACTCTTTCGTTTTATTTTTATTGTGTGTGTGTGTGTTTGCTCTCTCTTCTCATCTATTCCTGAAATGCTATACAGTAAATATGTTGATTCTTTGGGCAAATGTGGGTTAGAAATCGAAGGCCTGTAATCAGTTTTCCAAACCTCCCCGCCTTCACTCGGCCAGGCTGTTTATTTCTATCTTGATGACATTGTCCAAAGTTGGTTCATGCTTAAGGATGAAACATCAAGACTCTCAAACCCATACTCTTACATTATGATTAAAAACTCTGGCAGGAAAGGCCTGTTTTTTGTTCAAATGAAATACAAAGCAGGATAAATACGGAGTAAATAATGATTAGCTTTTCTGAGGATGATCAGGCTCTATTTGGTGAGTAAGGGGGGATGTCAAATTTATGGGTACTACATCAAGATCATTTTTCATGTGTTCCACAAGAGTGACACAAATGTATATATGCTGCCCATGACATAAGACATGAGAACAAATGGAATAATTAAACCACTATTGACAGTAATTAAAGGTTCTCCAGCATCCAGATTTAGAAGATAAACAGGGCTGAGCCAGATTTAATTCAAAATGTAACCAACTGTGGCTCCTATATCTCTTAATCAGCTTGACTACAAGTATGTGGGATTTACAACCTAGCCCACTGTATTCGCCACTGGAAGCTATATGCTCAAATACGACATACTATACGTGTGAAGATTAACAGCGCAGAATAACAGCTTAAATGCTGCACTTGCTTTCTAAGAAAATATTATTTGAAAGTTTTGGGACAACAGCTGGCTCAGTTATCAATCACAGGGCTGTTTATAGTAGACAGAGTAACCACTAACTCATCCATTTACTGTGATCTCAGGAGTAATTTAATCAGAGGAAATGTGACAGTTTTCAAATGGCGTCTTTATCCATTTCAGAACATGAGCTTCAAAGGCAGAAAAGCTTTTAGTGGACTACTTTTACAAATTACTTGGAGGAACACTACATGGGGGGAAAAAAAGTTGCCTCAAGTGAGCGAGATCTAAGATGGAAGTGAGCATATCCAAGTTAAACTCTACTTCTGCAGTTAGAATAAATACAGCATAGTAGAGGAAAACGATACCCTGACGAAGAGCAGCTGAGCCCGAAACACACAAAGCTTGCAACAAGCCAGAGTTCAGATAGTTTCTCTCTTTTGTTTTGCTTTGTTTTTTTTTAAGCGCCATTTCTATGAAGAACAATGTATGTACACGTAAACACACTCCGTCCACTTCTTTTCCATTTTTGGTCATTGCTTCTAAATTATACTGTGACTGGACAAACAAACGGCCTCTGAGTCACAATGTGACTGAAACAATACCCAGTGCCACTGCCTAGTGTCAAACCACTCTGGGCCAGATTTGACCGAGGTGAAACGAGGCTGAAGGAGGTCATAAAGTTAAGTCAGCAGCAGAAGGGAAGGAACGAAACACAAGGGTGGGGATTGTTGGAATTCTCGGAGCACTGCCAGCGCCGCTTCCTGTTATTTGTTTTGTAGTAAACGCTGACTCTCTGGGGGGATATGAGTGACCGTAATGCTGGACACAAGTCGCCGTTTGTCTTCTGACCGCCACTGTTGTCTGCATAACTCCGTGTGAGTGGACATATGGTCGTATGTATGTGAATGCACGGGTAGAATTGAATGTGCCGTGACTCGCTGTTTCTGAGTCAGCTTATTGTTTTTGCTTCACATTTTTCAATGAATGTCAACTTGCATATGCATTATTAATGACTTTTATATGGTCATTTGCTTGTATGGAATTCAGAAAATTTTAGTGAAGAGCAGTGCTGCAAACGGATGCAGATCTACCAAAAACACATGCATACAATAGAAGTAATGATGGCACAGCAGCCAGGATGAACAATAAAATCTCTCATTAATCTCTCTTTTTTGCCTTTCAGAAATTCAAAAACAAACAAAATCCGTCGTATAATAGACATTAAAATATCCAAAAAAAATTCACATTTTCTGCGGTATTGAACCCATTCTGAAGAATTTGTGGATAAGTGCAGCGCTTTGAATTTGTTTCCACTCATCTGAAGCTCCCAACATCCTTGCTTTTCTTTCTTGTTTCCTTTACACTCAGAAGTAGCAATTTATCTGTATTTATTTCTCAGTGAAAGAAATTACTTGAAACTTTGTTTAAAAATATGCAGCCAGCACTGCACAATTGCTGGTAATATATACACAGGGGTACAGAGAAGTAAACACATGCCGAGTATTTGCGGTGCAGATATGTTCTGACGTGTCTACGGTTACATGAGTCAGCATATCAATATGTTTACTTCTGAGCGATTTGACTCAAGTGATTCGACTCCATAAAAACATGAGAGGCATACAAATCTGATGCTATCCTCCATCGGAAACTAATGGGCCGGGACCCTTCCTCGCCTCATTATCTGGTTCTGCTTCTTCTCAGAAAAATAGGAGAGAACAAAGAAAAAGAATTAAAAATAGCAAAATGTAGATGGAGAGAGGAAAGAGTAAAAAAGAAAGTAGCAGAAAAACAGAACCAATCAGAGATGATAAAGGGGGTGTGAACAGTTGAGAAAACTATGAGAAAGGGTAAAAAAATAAAATGACAAAGTACTTCACAGCAAGCCATTGAGGACTGAGCAGACTCTGTGGCGTAATTTTTATTGTCTAACTACTTAATTGTAAATAACAGGCCTCGGCGATGTGAACGGCCATTCATTCACCCAGACAGAGTGATTAATCCATGCTGGGCTTTGGGAGAGTGGGCAGTGTGTGTGAGAAAAGAGAGAGGGAGCAAAAGAGAAGGTTCTTTCTTTCTCTTTTCTTGTCTCTATCTCACTACCCTGCAGGTCCTAATTGGTTAATTTCATAAACTTCTCAAAGGGGTGCACACAGAGGCCCTAATTGAAAAAACAGGAGCCAGTTCAGCATCGCTACCTGCAGATCCTCGCGTCTTTGTGGCGGTGGGGGATGAGAGTCAGACAGCGACTGCAGGGGGTTCCTTCACAGGGAACTACAGCACGGAGATAATGGGCACGTTGCGCGGACCAGACGGGGAGACCTTTGAGCCCAGAGCGAAGCTGGTCACTTCTCAGTGTTTTGTCAGTGGTAAAAAGTCTATGACCTGCTCATTATTTCAACCTGGGGTGCTGTCGTGATATCATAGCTAACAAGCCGGTCAGGGAATTGAGCACATTTGGTGTCGTGCCTGGCAAGGTTTATTTGAACAGAACACTGCCTGCGTTTTGTTTTATAGGAATAGAATTTAGGAAGCCTGGTGCATTAGTGCTTCAAAACTACTTAACTCAAATGTTACATTTAAATTGGTTGTAGAGAAAGTTTTTGAGATAAATTATTGGAAAATAGTCACACCCAGTACTTGTCACCTTACATAGTTAAAGAAGCTTAACTAACACGCTAATGTTAGCTTGACACATGACTGCTACAGTAAGAGAAACTTTCAAAAAGAGATGCTAATATATTTATGCTAATAAATATAGGCTAACTACTACTAGGCTCACTTAAATCTGATATTTTAGCACTACATATCTACCAAGTACAACTAAAAACTATTTCTTCTGTGTATAAAACAATCCAAGTAGTTAAACTGAATACACTGCCAGCTCTTTTTTAAGTCTATTCTGAATTTTAATGGCTACATTTAAAAGCTACCTAAACTAGCCGGTAAAGCTAACTAGCACTAGTACTAAAGCTCCTTCATATCCTAAAACTTTGGACTTATAAATAAGTAGTGGAGTCCAGTCCAGGGAATTATATTCATGGCTATGTGTTCATGCACCAGTGTTGCCAGAACAAATTTCTCTTGTGCTTATTTCATTTAGTAAGTGAAGTGACTCAGATTCTAATTTTGGCCGAACTGCATTTTGTTCACACAAGAGAGTCATTTGGCTTTGTGCACAAGAGTGTTAATGTTTATTTGCCAACCATGGAAGTTGTTTCTTCTACATGAAGCTGAAAATAGACTGAATACGCTTGAAATAACATTCAATGAATTAACAATAATTGTGTATTACCAAAACAGCCAACTATAATCACTCAATAATAACAACACTAAATGGCCGCCTTCGAAATTGGTGCAGCCAGACATGTCTACATCAGTTACTCTGCCTGCAGCAGCTGCCGTCCCAAAGTGGTGCTCACTTGGAAGAAAGGTATTGTGGAAAACTCCCTATCAAAGCTCAGGATCACAGTTTTTAAAGTATTTTGCCCCTAAAATGGAAACAAACCAAGGCTCTGAGGCCGTGGACCCTCCGTAAATGTCTGGGCAGAGGAGGAGATATCATCGCACATTGAAGCCCCTTCAAAATGTGAACAATAGGCATCCATCTACCTTTCCACCCACCTTGACGAATGAGCCCTTTCATTTTTTTATTCACATGATTTGCGCTGTGGTACCAAGCATTTATGAGAGGAATTCCAGCCTTTGTATGGCAGAGCACTCTTAACAGCAGATAAAAACTCAAAGTATAAACATGCTCCCATTAGGGAACTGGCGGCCAACCAACCTTTACCTCAAAGTGATCTGTGTTATCTGCAAAGCAGCCTCGGCCTGAGTCCGAGTGATTCACTGGGGACTGCCGGAGAGAACTTTGAGACGAGCCAGGTCTCAGTGCAGCCGTGGCCTAAAGGCCAATCTATCTCCATAAAATTGACTCTCAAAATGAAAGAACAAGAGATGTCCGCGTGTTTGGATCCATGTGTGTCGCCTCTCAAAGCAATCCTACACTTGCTCTGTGTGAACCTTTACATTTCAAGTGTGCATTAAATCAACAAGTATGAGCCTCACGGACCATTAAGAATAACAGTCTCATCTAGAACAGCCTGACGCATATCTAAAAAGGTGGGATTTTTCTTTGGAGTTTTCTACTTAAGAGTTGATAAATATTGTTCTGAATCTGTAATTGTAGGGGATTTTGCCCCTGTGGTCATGCACAACACTAAAGGCACTGTAGTACTGCTATTCATCAGCATCACCAGAGCAGTTTACAGTTCTATAAAAGTGTTACTCTGTCTTTGCCTGTCTGTAAATCAGGTGTGTAGAAACTGACATCACAAGTAACACAAGGCTAATAAACCAGAAACTAAGTCTGAGAAACTTTCATAAATTACATATATTAAGAAGGCAGGCTGGCAATAAAAATAGAGACCGGTGCTCCATGGGAATGGTGTCCTGCTGCTGAGGCAATTTCTATTCTTTGCAGTCTTATGAAAGGATATTTAAAGAAGCGCAGTTGGTGTGAGAAGAGACAAAGTTTGAGACAAAGTTGGAACATGAACTGTAAAATGAGCTACAAGAAAAAATAGTTGCAGGATGCGTTTCAGTGAGGGAGTTAAAAAAAAAGAAGAAGCAGAAACACAAACATTCACATCTGCAACTTTCTTTCATCTCGACTTTCCGTGCCGTTAGCCATGACCACTGTTCACATTTGCATTTACATATACGACTCTGCAAAAGCCATTTTATTTTTTGCTTATTGAAGCCGCTTATCAGTTGCTGTTACCAACCCGGAATAAATCTCGAGGATTAAAGGACTTCAAAAAAAACAAAACTTTTTGAGGGTGTAGAAGGGTGGGGTGGGGGTGAGGGTTTTGGGGAGGAAAAAAGCCGACAGGATGAAAAGAAGTTGGGGGCCCATAGAAATGCTAAGGAAGTGGCCCTCTTTTTTTCCCCAAGTCGCTCAGGGGTAGGAAGTTCCCAGCTCTGCCACTTCATTAATTCATGCTATTTAACAAGTGGGATTGTGGTGGGGCTTCTTCGGCCCCCTTCACACTGGAACCAACAACAGTGCCATCAGTAACTGACAACCCCCCGGGTGGAGGGGCTATGGCCTCCGGGGTCCACGCTGCAAACAGAGCCACGGGAAGCAGAACCTTGCCATTCAAGAGTTCAGCCTTTATTTGTCATCCCTGGTTTCTCCCCACCATACACATCCCCAATCATGGGCCTCCGAGGGTGGACAGCAGATTGGAGGATGAATCTCCCCTGTTTCCTATTAGGACAGAATAGAGGAAGGATGGGGGTGGGGGTGGGGGGGTAGTGTTGCTCATCAGCAGAATCAGTATGCTTATCCATAACTTCTTAACGTTCGCTGACCACAGGGTTTCAGAAACGCTGTGCGGTAAGAGGAGGCAAATCGAGGTAGCAAATGCCAGAAAAAAGAATTAATAAAAACCAAAAAAGAATTGCTTACACAGAAACTTATTTAAACTTTGATGGCAAATTTAGCTTTTTTTGTCAGCAAATAATTCACAGCATCTATTCTCTTCAAGGCGCTATGATACAACCTGAGCTCTACACACAAGCTCTTTAGTTCTTCACACAGAAATGGTTGTGACTCACACGGATCCATCAGCTGAGAAATGTGCTTACTTATTATTGTTGGCCATTTTGCAATTAAAATTAAAGTCATAGTATTGATTTAGGAATATAAAACACACATATTTTATCTAGATGGACTGAAAGATAAAGGAAGGAAAGAAATTTAATACGATAAAATGCCATAAATAATCAACTCAAAACTGTTTCCAAGCCTTAGGGTCTGGACCCGATCAGTAAATCTCAGAGCATGCAAAATGTAGAATAACTTCTCGTTAGATAAAATTATGTTTGTATTTTTTTGAGTTTTTCCTTTGTTGTTTTACAAGATAACTCTTTTTCAAATACAGTACAACAATTCTGTTTGAGGCAATGTATATACTGGTAAGTACTGCAGTTTATGGATTATTTATAGTTTGCCACAATTATGAAGTTGAGTCAGTAGTTTGGACAGAAAAATGCTTGAGCTTGTCTTGTAGTTTCCCTTAGATTAACAAAACCTGCAAGAAAAGACACTACCATCAAAATGAACCTAAATGTAAAAAAAAACAAAGTATGTAACAATATTTAAAGCCTCATTTCTGTGGTGGATGGGTAACATAATGAAGTACCAAAATATTACGTACAGATGTACATCGACCCAAAAATAAACGGTAGTGACAAGCACAATTTTGGAAACTAAACCAAAGACTAAAAAATTAGCTAAATAACACAAACCAGTAAGGTAATAGTGGGGCATAAATCACTGGTCTCTCACATAAGACATATAATACAGATTTATTAGGAAACATTTGTAACATTTTAAGGCTTGCTCAAATTTTAAGTATGCACTGAATATGATAGCGCCCAGTTATGTATCTTACACGTGGGCTTCATCCAACAACAGCTCTATGCAAACATGCTATGAACCCTCAGGGGAGATTCATAAAGAGGTAAGCTGACAGATCACTGGGCTGTGAGGGGAGGTTTGCAAATCATCCCCAAGAAATGTGCACATGTGAGGTTTACTATGATTATGGAATGAAAGCTGGGTTATCCTCTTGGTGAATTAGGTAAAATTACATTACATTACATTAATGCCTGTCTAGAAGAATGCTACCCAGAATCCGTCATGAGATCCTGCCTGGGCCCCACATCACTCACCCTCCTTGAAGGTGTTGAAATCAGGGGAGAAATTCCCATATCTATAACCTCAAACTCTAAATTTAAGTCACCCTCAGCTGCTCTACAATCTGCTCATTTATAATGTTGAGCAACCGTCGAGGGACGGCAACTGAAAATAAACACCGCATATAGTGTTATATCGTCAAGTGACATTATCTTAAGTCTGTTATCTATTATGGTGAGACCATAATGGATGAGGGTTAAAGAGTACATGGATGATGTCTTCTCACAGCCCATTAAGCCTTGCCACAGCCGACCGAGATGAGGGAAAACGGGACAATCTATAGGCTCCGAGTGCGGCTCAGCGTCCTCTCTTAATTGCTAATATAGTTATTAAGGGATGCCAGTGGGAAGACCACCGGGATAGGATTGTCCCTGAATTATCACAGTTGCCTTTCAGGCCTGTGGAAATCCTCAAAGGCCGGTGATTCAGTGCCCACAAGGCTTTTATCATTTTCCCATGGGGCCCGAGAGGATCCCCACTAAGACCCACAAAGCCCCTCGCCAATACACATTCACAAATACTTACACATTCATAGAAATTCAATTATTACCAATTAATCACCAATTTTACTGCAAAATTTCAGAATGTCTTTTACTTACAGCTTTGAAATTGTTACAGTTTATTGCTTTTCTTAATGTTAGGTGAAAATAAAGTAGATATCTTTGGATTTTTAATTTCTTAGCATTTTCTACTACAAAGAAAATGCTTTGTAGTAGTGATCCATGACATGGCTATCTCCTTATAGACCCAGAAATTATCAAATACTGTAAGAATTAATTAAATTACACACCATAATGCAACCCAGAAGAAAACGAGGATGTGATTTACTACTACAGGAAAATCTGGCCAGAACAAATCTTTGGAAATCAGGCTTTTTTGTCCTTCTTTGTCACTTTTGTTGTCCCGATAGCTCAATTTGTTTGCTTTGAAACTGCCACACACACGTTGCATCATCAAAAATGAGTATGTATAGTGCATGCTGAAAAAAAAAAAGAATAGAGATATGAGATATGAGTATCATGGACATGAACCCAATGAGACATACTGAACTTTCCATTATGCCAAACTGTCAAAGCTTTATGTAAACCAAACTTGAAGACGGCTTCATTTAAGGAAGTTCACGTTTTAGCAGAATTAAAAGTACTGCTTCTTTTTCAGACATATGCAGAGTTAAATGGAAATCCTGGCAACTGACATCTAATATTTGAGTAAACTTTGTTCCATTATTGAAAGCTAAATGCATTGAGACAAATGTAGAAAATGTACCCTAACTTGACAAGCCACTTCTCTCCTTTTTTCTTAACGTCTCCATTTTTAAAACATTTCCCAAGATGTGACAAATCTTTTCTGAATGAAGTAATGAGCATTAAGGACACTCTTGCACACATCAACCTCAATTCTTCTCTATTTTTTCCCTCTCCCGATGGCTAATGACTTTTACATACATGGATGGGTAGTACGGGTGGATGCTCCTTTTTTTCCTTTAGCCAAACAAGGGGAAATGTCTGGGAATTACCTGTTGGACCCAAGCAATCCTGGCAAGTCCAATGCAAGGGTGAGAGGACTGCAGTGAAAACGTTCATTTTAACAAACAAAGACAATGGCAGCTCAGGTCTCCAGGGTAAAATTCGCTCATTAATTCCACTTAGCTCAATTTTGCACGGTCTTCACTGAGCACTGACTGACAGAGTTTGCTACAAAGACAGCATTGAGACATCTTCACTTCTGTGGGAGAGCTGTTAAAGTTCGATAAGGCTACTGTCACGCTGCTGAAGCAGAGAAACTGTGACTTTGACCACCGATTTGGCATAGAAAGTTTCCGATCCGCCCTCCCTTTAAGGCAACTTAGGCTCAAAGAAAAGATTCCTTAACACACTTTTTCCAAATTAAACGCAATATGCAGTTACATCTGATTGCTGGAGCGAGCTTTGCTCAGCTGGGTTAAGTTAACCATCAAAACGGGTCAGAGCATTTTAATGTAAATCCGTTGCCAGGAAGGACATCAGCCCTCAATTATTTGTCAAAGTGAAAAGCGGAAATCCTGCAATAAAAACTTCTAGGATAGTCAATAGACTGTATAATGGGATGGAAAAAGAAAGACTAGAAATGCTGGCTGATGAGATGTGTCACAGTTCACGACTTCTTTCCCCTGTTTTTGCCCTTTTTTGTTTTCATTTGAATCAGTGTGATAACTAACGAGGGGAAAGATTGACCAGGCGTCTCTTTGAAGGCAACAAATACCCCCTGGGTTTGTGACATCTCTGCCTGGTAACAGATAATCTCTGCGGTCCCAGGCTGTGCCACTATTAGCATGGCAGCAGTGGTGCGCGGAGAGCCGGCCGGCCTCTGTGCTTGCTCAAACCTCGGCTAAATCTGTCTGATTCTCATCAAACACAGAAAGGGGAGAGGCAGAGGGAGAAGAAAAAAAACTCAAGCCTAGACTCAATACAGACACTGCACCACACAACTCGCCTGGCAGGCAAAGCTGTCACCATTCAGTTTACTCCGGTCCTCCAAAGAGACAAGCCAGCTACAAAAACAGTCTGGTGGTGCCTTGAATCGTGAAAAGGAGTGAGGCTACAGAGAGGGGAGAGACAAGAGTGAGGTAATGTCAAGTTAATGGAACATGATAAGGAAAATGTGTCCTTACCAAAACAAGTCACTGTGACAATAGAAAGGTTAGTTTTAATGGCATTATCTCAAATTCTTTAAGGGTGTAGGCACTGGGAGTAGCGAGTGAAAAGAATCCTTGACCTTAGTTCCTGCAAAGTTTCACTTCTTGAGTGGTATAGTTGGAACTGGGATAATTTTTCCATCTTTTACCACCTCTTTCCACCCACTATGCCCACTCCAACTCGTCTTTTGTATTCTCACCCCCAGCCCCCCTTCCACTCAAAGGGTTTAACCTCGGGTCACTGCTAACTTCTTAATCAGTTCAGCACATGACCATTCCTTTCAATCTCCACATACCAGGAGAGAAGCACTCCCTGATACAGTAAATTACGATAAAGAGCTCACGACCCAAAATCGAAGGACCATATCCCCATATGAAAGCTGGGGCCCTCATACTTCAATAGACAGATTTGGGTGTGGGGTGGTGGGGAGGGGCTTTGAAGCACTTCTCCAGAAAATCCTCACTTCAAAAGAAGCCAGTATTAGATTGAGGGGGAAAAGGAGCAGGAGGGTGTGTGGGATGTGTGGAAGATAGAGTCCCCCTACAAAGTCTACCATGCCGATCCACTGCGGTAACCAAAAGAAAGGAAAAATCTGAAGGGAGCCAAGATGTGTGTGTTCTCGAAATTCATTGAAGGATACAGGCCTAATGGTTACCAGTTGGCTTATCATCATTTTGATGTCTTAAACCAAAAATTCATGGGCTGTGATCTCCAACTGTCACCACAGCATGATTTTACTCTCCATTGTGTTCCCATTATACTCTTTTCAACAAACATCGGAAAGATGGTACTTACTCGCTGTCAAAGGGAGTCGGGACAATTTCCTGGGTTAGCCCAAAGGTTAGAGGTCAGAAAGTGCTCTAAAGGTTGGATGCCAAGTCGGGAAGGGTTAAAGTGCAATCGTATTTCATTTCCCTGCTCATGAAACCCTGGTAAAAGCTAGCTTCTGACCCACATCTTTTTCTGTAATCGCATAACTCCTTCTGTTGAGTGTGTTCTTTTAATTGGTGTGAAAGATTACAGATTTAGCTGTGAAAAAGCATGAGATAAGTAAGCATGAGTGACAAGGACGAAACCTAGGATTATATCAGACTGATGGAAAATAAAAACTGTTTTGATTAGCTTGAGTTCTGCATCTGTAGAAACAACTCAGAGGAGCTCAAATGTGTTTTCACCCAACAACTGCGTTCTTAAGCTCCAAGTCAGGTTTAAAATTATATCTGGCAAACCTTGGTAATATATTAGCTGGGGCTTTGGAACACTTCTAAGTAAGCAGTACCAGCAAATATTCCATCCTTCACACATGCTGGACGCCTGCCCAGACAAAGCCCACATACAGTATTTATCAGAAGGGAAGCAGAGCCAGGGATTACTTCAAAGAGAGGGCTCGATAAGACTGACCCGATAACCTTAAACCTAGACCAATGTACTACACTCTGATGGCTGGCCAAGGCTCTCTGGTTGACACAAACTTGTTAATACAAGAGCAAGGGCTTGAGAGCAGGATTTGAAGTGAATACAAATGACAACAGCTGGACAACTGCTGCCAACACCCACTGACTGCATACATTATTTAGAAAAGAAATAGGTTAATGAAAGGTAAGAAGCAAGAAGGAGTGACACAAAACCTCTGCATGTATTTGTGTTCTTTGCTATATCGACAATCATTCCTCTGGTGCACCACAAACTTGGTGCAGTGCTGAGGATCTGAGAAAGTGCAGTACAACATTTGAAGTAATAAGGGTGAGATATGGTCTCGTTTTTTTGGGCCTACACCTGTGACCAGTTACAGCAAAAGCCCCACTTGAGAACCCTAGTAATGCTCCTAGCACGGTCGGCAACAAATAGATCTGAAGAGTACTCTTCGTCCAATGAAGATGACAAACAACCTCTGCACCCAGAGACGATACGACTCAGAGGGAGGGTGTCAAGGGTCAGAGGATAAAACGGCAACACCTCTGCAGCCACTTGACAGGATGAAAAAAGAGCGGGAGAAGTGGGTGGCGGGGTGTTTGAGAGAGGGTGGGAGTAGCACTTGAGGCCAGAATGGAAGACACAAGCCTCCCAGCAGCAGCAGTCAGAAGCAAGGGGACACAGGGGCTACTGTTCCCATTGAGGTCTTTGTCTCCCAGGCGTTCTCTTGTTTTTCCTCAGCAAACCGTGGGTACAATGAAGGCGGCATGCTCCCCTCCCCTCGCGCAAAGGGCTGTCAATACTGGACCTATCAGACCCTGAATGGCCGAATCAGCCTTCCCATGAAAATCAAGTCAATGACCTGCTTCCCCTTAGCTCTCCTCCTTGTGAAATGGGTGACAGCTATAATTTCAATAAGTAAAACAGAGAGAGAGAGAGAGAGCGTTTTCTCACATGTTGCTGAGGGGACTTCACCTCAGACTCGGCATCCTCATATAAAATGCATTAATTCCTTCGTTGTGAGCTCACCGTAAATGATTTGATTGTGGCCGATTCGACATAGTATTCCGAGCTTCCCCAAGCGCCATTAAAAAAGAGGAAAGAAAAAACATGACGCTGGGAATGCTAAGACAATTTTGAACCAAACATTTAACCTCAGCCTTCTGACCCAATCAAGTGGAAGAGAAGACAGGCTTTGTCTACCTTGGCCCATCCACGAAAAGTTAGAAAAGAGAGAGCGAGGGAGAGAGGGGGGAGAGAGGAGGAAAAGAAATGTAAAGATTTTGCCAAGCTTTTGTCACGCCTTAAGGACTGGCTTAGTCAATTGCTGTCAGATCAAGAAGACAGAAAGAAAAACAGCCGTGGTTGCCTTATATAAAAAGAACACTTTCTCTCACAGCCAAGTTGGGAGAGTCCCCATAGACAGAATTACACAGTTACTTTTAAAGGATTTGCATTTAAAAGATTGCGTACAGGCCTGAATGCAGGTCGTTTCCCTGTGACCATAGAAACACTAGAAAAGGTGGAAAATTCAGTCCGCTGAACTTTAAACGACTTTATTAAAGTGTCACTAATCAGACGTGAAAGACACAAGGTTTTAGTGTTTGGGCAAACTTACAGAAAAACTCAAAAAAAGCTTAATGACCTGTTAAGAGCATTACTTTGAAAAGCCTTGTTGATGTCCCATCCCATATTGAAGAAAGGACAATTCCCTAACGTCAGGAAAAAAATTAATACCCAAAATATTTCAAGAATTTGACTTCAGCATTGTGCAGAGAGGAACTTTAAAAACAACCTGACCGTTGTCCCGTTTTACAGTATTTCTGTAAGACAATATAAGGTTTCAGCTAAACTAAAAGAAAATGCTGAAATGCAAGATATCAGGATATCAGTGTAAACAAATATTTCCCCAATAAATCTAGCAGAGAACTCAGAGTTGTCTAAAATGTCACTCTTTGTGGAAATACAATTTAACAGGTTTTACAAATTGCACATGATAAATGCTTGATTTAAAAACATTCTGGCATGTATTTCCCCCTAGAAAAAGCCAAATTCCTAAGCAGAAAATTGCTACCATTACAGCATAATGGGATAACAACCCAAAGAATAATCCCTCGCTAACAATGGTGAGATTTGAAAAGACTCCTGTGAGTCCTGCTTGGTGTCTGCCAGCAGAGTGCTGCATTTTGCAGCCACCAACCAACGATGTAATCTCATCTCAATGGAGACCTGGAGAGACAGCTTGCACACTAGCTTCTCTACCCTCCACCCCCATCCATTGATCTACCCATCCCTAAAGAAATGGACAGACCTCATTTCCATCCAACACAAACAGCGCAGTGGAATTGGGGCTCTTATGATCGGAAAGAATAAAACCTCAACACGACAGGAAAGGATTGCGAGAAGGAGGAGACTTGTGGGGGTTTTGGTAAATGAATTAGCATCAATGCCACAGAATAAAAAGAACCTCTGATCTTTGAGGTCGGTCCTAATCATATACACCCTAAATGAATCACCCCGGGACTGCTCCCATGTTCATTTCTGTGCAAGAATTAATTAAAACCAGAGCGAACTGATGTATGCAGAGCAGCGGAAAAATAACAATGTAAACAACACAACAATAGGGTAATCATTGTAGGGGGCTAATTTGTGTCATAATGATATGAATTTAATTTTGCGAGACGAGGAAGATTAATGAGGGAGACACAAATACTTTTTTGAAGAAGATTTTAAATGGCGCAGAAGGGATGCTGGTCCTTCTTTTGCCTTTTTTTTTAGCATAAATTTAGGATACTGCACTCAAGATTGTGCAAATTTAACGGATTTCACCACTGTGAACTCTAAAATTTATTTCATTCCGAAGATTATCCCGAGCAATGTGCAGTGAGTTTAAGGTTTAAAAAAATTAAAATGATCATGTTATCACTCTCAAATGCACCCCATACATCATTAAGGTAAGCTGGATACAATCTTAACTCTCGTGAGAAACTGACGTCGTTGTTTTGTTAATGCCAAACAGCACCATGTCCATGCATCCTCTATATGAAGTTATATGCTGGGGGAAACGCAGAGAATTTGACAGTTAGAGAATCAAACTGGTTCCATATGACCACAGCTGGCAGTTCTCCAGGCCCGGGGCAACCACGGTTTCCTCACAGCCTAAGTAGAGAGCTCGTGCAACTCAGCAGCAGGGGTTATGTATGCAGCCTGTGAATAAATCTTGAGTTTCAAAGACAATTTGAAATCCGATGCCCATCCCCTTTTACTGATTGCATTCCACGGTGAGAGTATAATTCCCAAAAGAGAATACCCCGAATTCAAGCGAGACAAAGAAAACACTGTAAAAACTATAAAGCCATTAAATATAAAAAAATGTGTCATTACAATCTTCTTTGAACATTTCTTAAGGCATGAATATGTTGTCATAAGAATAACAAGATAATCCTAGCTTCAGTGAATAAGTTGCTCTAGTTGCACTCAGCTCTTGAAGCTGTCCTCCATAGTGTATCCCTTGATATGACCACATGTAAGTCAATTTAACAATACGCCTAATTTCCACCAGTGGTGGTGCCAGCTCTACCTTAGACAAGCCCACATTTTGTCCGATTTAAGCACCTAATGTTAGGTAGTGTTATACGGGAGAAATTGGAATAGTTTTTGTGGGAATAAAGTCACAGAAGATGGATATCTGGGGTCTGCATCTATGAATTACTGTTTAAATTCTTGCAGTAGTCCCTCCCAGAGCCACTAATGTAAGTGGTTACAACTTTGGGCCCAGTAATTGCTGTGGTGGCATGCCGAGTGCTAGTTTTCTGGCACTGGCACCAGTCTTTTGTTTTTTGTCAAAACCTGTGGAAAAGTTTCAAGATTGGGCAGGAGCACTACGCAGGTGGAAAAAAGGTAACGGAAGCCCTGAAAATTAGACTTTTCCTGTGATAGTTCTCTTTCTCATTATTGATTATGGATTTATAAAACTGAGGGACATAAGTGAGGAAAAATGCAAAATCAGTTGACAGTTCTTTGTCGGGTGTCTGTTCCCTATTATAAGCAACCATTTATATTATATATTTGTTAGCAAATAGCCTTTGAAGACTGCATTGCCATTTGACTTTAGACAACACATCAACAAAATATTCAAACTTTTCATATGTGAAATGTATCTTTTTTATTATTAATGTAGAATATCTCCCAGCTATCAAATTTTAAAAATACTGTCTCAAAGACATGACAAAAGCAAATAAAATTATAATTGTATCTTTTACACAACATGATGATATCACATTGAAGAGCAGTTTGGTGAACGAGGTCCCATGAGTGTATCCCTAAGTGGAAAACGCTTCATAAAACAGCCACAAAGTGCTGGCCACAGTAGGCAGTCGGTGAGGGACACAGTGAATATATCGCACTGTTTTACGGCCCGGCCTGCAGTGAGGCATGATGGGAAGTAATAACCACATCATTACCAACAGCGCCTCAGCCTTGTCAGACGTCAGAGACATAAAGAAAGCATGCAGAGTTCACGCTCAGGCTGCCAGTCTACCACGCTGCAGGACTCTGTCACATGTTAACATGCTCTCACACACATACGCACAAGTGTTTTTTTGGCCTGATGAAACACAATCGCACTTTCTATAAGAGTATATCCACTCACACAGACACTGTGACAGACACATAGCTGGCTCTTTAGCTGCCAAGAGATGTTGCTGTGCTTCCGTTCCAGTTCTGCCAAGTGAGGTCAAAGGTCACAAGAGTGACTGGGAAGGATCCTGAGAGTGTCGCATTTCATCGGATCACTGAGTGTTTATCAAATAGCTGCATCGAATGGCACGAAACCTGTGCAGGATCATGTGTAAATCTGCAGGAGGACGGATTAGCACTGAGCTAGCTGGCGCGCCTGAGGAATGCAGACATCACTTGTATATTGCATTTCAATAAACTTTAATATCTGACAAGAGACATATTTCAATAAAATGCAAACTAATGTAAGTGTCTTTAATAGTAGATATCTCTAAAAAAGCACTGCACCTTTGAACAGCTCAGTTATGTGATTTCAGAGTCCATTAAGTAAGCCGTCAGGCACACACTGGATATATTGATGCTCTCAGAAATGTCAGTTTCCTTGATTCAATTATACTTTTACATTAATTCCATCAATCTGTTTTCTTAACAGCTTATCCAACCAGGGCCCCGGAGCCAATGTCAGCTGACACTGGGTGTGAAGCAGGGTGCTGGGCAGGTCGTTGATGGTATTTCCAGGTGAGACGCTGGTACTCTAGTATGACTGATCATTAAACAAACACTCCAGGAGTCAAGTCCAAGCTTATTCATAGCCTTGATAATTTGATAATTCATCAGTTAGATGCATGAAAACGTGCGCCAAAATGCTAACGTGCAAAAAAGGTGCAGTTCTTTTTAAAGTCCTTCATCTAGTGAAACGAAACTGACAACGCAGAGAGCAAGCTGGCACTGTTTTCAGCTCACTTCAGTTGCTTCACATTTTCCTAGAATAAATATTTGTTTTGATTACCTCAGTATGGCATTTACAATGATTACAAAGCGACTCAAATATTTAAAAAAAAAGACTCAATGAGAAGAATAATAGATCTTTTTGGCTATTTAAGAAGAACGTGAGCAGATTTCGATTGACTTGAATTGTAAGTGTTGAGTTGTTGCTATTTTGCTCTCATACACCCACAGGCATCTGCGCTCAGTCTGCACGCCTCACTGTAAGTGAAGCGCTCAATAGCAGAAGCCCCCTGGAGCAGATAGAAACATAATGTAATATCTGATCACCCTCTATGTAATACCGTTAGATCTTAGTGTCGTGGGAGGGAAACTTCATTACGATCTGTCTGTCAACAGCCGGCCAGCCAAGTTTAGACAATGTTTCGGATGATTCATTGTTCAGTGGGCTGTTTAGGGTTTTTTTCCCATCTCAGTGAACTACGTGTCAGTGCCAGCGAGCAGGATAACTTCAGAAAAATTTGGTAAAAAGTACGCAAGAACAGTAGGTTAAAGGCATGCATACGGAGGCATGCATGTGAGCAATCAGGCACGTATCTGCACTTTAACACACATATAACTAAGAAATGTATACAAAGTCAACAACAGTGTTTGAAAGGAAAGACCATAAAGTCAACTTTGAGAGCAGCAGTTTGTTAAATTACACCTCGACACAAAAGAACCTGCTGAAATTAGGCCACTTCATCCATTTGCATAGGAAAATCACAGAGTGGGCAAAAAAAAAAAAAAAAAAAAAAAAAAGCGAAAATAGCACAATGTCAACGAATGTAATCGAAACCAGAACCACAGCTTTTTCCCTCTCGTTTAGGAGCTGAAAACAGTCAGACTTTCCTTTAGTCTGCTGCATGAGATATCACAAACTTAAAACATAACTTTTGTCTGACAACAAAGCAAAAGGGGGGCAGCTCAGGTAAAAGCCTGACTCACGCTGAGTCGACCCCGCGCATCGCTACCCAGAACCCTCACCAGCTGGTTTCAATTAAACTGACCCAACCAAGGAGGGGAGAGCAGGGCCGCGCTCACCAAAATGGTTAGCTATTTCAAGCCAGGAGTTCTTGCTGCTCTGTTTCTGACAGCAGATCAGTTGTTCGAAATTTGTGTAAACACTGTGTTTTGTTTGCTATCGAGGGCCAGCATTTGCTAGCTGCCATGCAGAGCCACACAGTATGCCGTGCAAGATGGAAACGTTTGAAGGCGAAGCGTGCACCCAGCATACTCTGTGAGATTTCACCATCAAAGATGCTTTAAGATTATTGCTTTGGAAATACAGCGCACCAGCGCCAGCACGGAGACAACTCGGATCCAAGAATCTCCATCAATGAGATAATAATCCTACAAAGTGAAGCTCATACTCTCCAGTTATTGTCCTGGTGACCACGAGCAATTTTCCCGGGACGTTCCACTCAACTACGTGCTTAAACAACCACATCGTTTGAGCAAAACAACCCAAGGGAGGAGGATGTATACGGGGAATTTAAGCAGCTTGAGTTTTCTGACTGTTTGTAAGGTGGTTCAGAAGCAATCAATCTGCCCAGAAACACCCGATAAGAGGCACCTGTCAGTTAAGTAGAACCTTAAACATAAATATCTTTTTAATCTCTCTCTAGGCTTATTTTAACTTGTTCATCAAATAACGATAACATTTCTGTTTTTTAGGTGAACCAACCCTTTAAACACTCAGCCGTAGGCTGTTCTTTCGGTTCCTCAGCTGAAGCTATTAAAGAAAATATATATTGTACACATTTCTATCAAATTAAGGCTGATATATTGATTTATGATGTGGTTTTAAACAATGTCTGGCTGCACAGCGTGAGTCTGTAATGACCTCAATAGCACTCCATAATATTCACAGTACACAATTCTAAGAGGAGAAAAAGAAAGGATTAGAAAACAAAAAGAAACAAAACATTAAAATCAGCTATAATATGGGGGGAAAACCCATTAGATCACATTAGATAGGTCAGCGGATTTTCAAAGTCCAAGAAACGTCCAAAAAGCTGTCAAATGAAGAGCACGAACAGAATTACGACTAACACTCCATTGCATGATTCTAAAAATCTAACAACTTGCACAGAAATTGAGTGCCGGAAAAGTCATGCAGGGACATTTTGAGAGCTGAAATATTTCAATTCTAAAATTGAAAACAGCTGCAAATCAACCGCAGCTTGGCTTATTTTTTGAGTTAAGACCTGCACAGCAGACTGAGCAAGACAAAGCTTGCAAAGATTTTGCAAGCTTGAAAAGTAATATTATCACAACAACACAGCTACAAAACATAAAAAAATAAGTTCTGCTTAGACTCTAAATCACGGTATGGTTAACCTCTTAATAAAGTTAAAAGTGTGGCGCACGCAGAGCATGAGCTACAGTGACTCTCTTGATGGAAAACTCGTAAAATAAGATGGGAGATAACAATAACACAAGCTCTTGCTCTCTGGTGCCAGTCTATCTTTTGCTTGTCTCCTTCTCCTGACACTAAAGTCCTACTCCACTCCTCCCTCCCTTTCTCCCAGCTCCAACCTTAACTCCCCTTACCCCTCCTCCTTTCACCTCCCTCCATCTCTAGATCCTAAATTATCTGCCCAGGCTGTGGGAGATACCCCTTCCTGCCTGCGGGTCACTCATCTTACCGCAAGCAGGGGAGATGAGGGCTATGCATTTCTGCTGTGCACGTGAGAACTCTGCATGCACAGCAGAAGTCTTCTCTGTGTCCTTTTTGTTTGATGTCCCTGAAGATGTGAGGATCTGTGAGTGAGCCAAAAGCACCAAATGTCACTCAAGGGGTGCCACTGATGGACGTGAGGGAGAGGGAAGTGAGATGAGCAAAAAGAGCAGCAAGTAGCTCTTTTTTGTTTTTTCTGGGACACAAAGCAGACGAACAGGTCAACCAGGCACCACAGTCAAGTCTGAGCTCTGAAAACAATGGAAATTTGCTGTGTGTATTTCTGCATGTGGAGTGTTTGTTGATGCTAGAGAGCTTGGTAAGTCACGTGGAAGAACAAATCATTCTGTAGCTGGGATCCATTATTACCACTGAGAATATGTGCCAAAATCAACCCACCACTCTGCCTCTCTCTCTCTCTCTCTCTCTCAAACTCCATTCGTTTTACAAGTGAAAGTAGTGGAACATTTTTTTTTTCAGCTGGAGAGACTTGGGTATATTTTATGGTCCCTTCACAGTCAGAGCAGAGCAGAGAGGAGTGATGAAGAAATCACAGGGATGTAGTCATACTCTCAAAGATTTATATCCTTATGTAGCACTTGCTCAGGCAAAATGTACAAACCAAATCATAGCTCTACCTGATCATTCCCACTTCAGCTACTCCCAATCTAACTTTTTTGCGGTTGAGTGACTGGAAAGGTTGGAAACTTTAGATCACAGCTTCACATCGACCTTTCTGATTGCACTTGAAGAAATCCCACCTGCTACAGTACCAAACAATAAAGGTCTCCCTTTTGATCACGCCAGATCCTGCAGACCAAAGGAGAAAGGCATTCCCAGCGGAGATTAATACTATTTCAGTCGCACATTTGGTCCGAGCATGTGTGCTTAAGACAGAGGAATGACCCCCTCCCAAATGAGGCATGACAATCAAAGTCACACAACAAGAGAAATGAATCTCTGAAGTGAAAATAAACGCAATGATGCAAAACTCTGCAGAGCATGCACAGCTCTGGCCGCATTCATTTATTATTCTAACCGAAGGTCCTGCATTGACTTTTCATGAGGCAGAGCAGGGGGAAAAACTTATTTTGTTTTTTTTTTAAAGTTGCGGACAGTCAACTGCAGAGTTAAAGATTTTTCTTTTAATACACACGTACATTCCTTTCACGAACATAATTTAGCGGTTAGCCATTTTTTCTTTTAAATAGAATATGTAAATAATTTTTGTTTTAACCTGTTTAGAGTAGAACAGGGCAGGGTTACCACACCAGCACAATTCAGTTTCCCGCAGAAGACAATACAATGAGTGTTAGAAAGTCCAGACAATGCCAGTGAAATCTTAACAGTGATGTCGTTTACTTGGATGTCAGTTTATTTTACTGGATTCGACATGTGTCCAAAGCACCATTGCAAATTCCCAAATACCAAAAGACTGAGTTGAACTGCAGGTCAGATACATAATATGACTCTGTTCCTGACTTCTTGATTGAACTTTATTTTAATTATCTGTTTTTGCACAATATTTAACATTTAAGAACTTTTATGAACTAGGAAAAGCACTTTATATTCCAAGGAAAACCTTAAAGTATTAGAGACAATCAAACATTCCCCTATGTGAAAGCACTTGGCATGGTAGGGACGAAAAACTCCCTTTTAACAGGAAGAGATCACAACCCTGTTCAGGGAGTGGCAGCCATCTCCTCTTAATGGTTGGAAGGTGAGGGGAAGGACAAAGTGAAAAAAAAAAACAAGCATAGAGAGACAAGGACAAAACACAACTATTAATTTTTTTTAAAAAAGGTAATGACATGCAGTAGTGCAGCGGTCCCCAACCTTTTTTGCGCCACGGACCAGTTTATGCCCGACAATATTTTTACGGACCGGCCTTTAAGGTGTCGCGGAAAAATACAACAAAATAAAACTAGTACTGGTACTGAAAAAAAGAAGAGTTATTCATAACAGACGTGAAAAGACCCAGGAAAACCGAGTTAACGATAAAAACGATAACAAAATAACGCTGAAAACCGATAAAAACCCTGAAAACCACACATTTCACACCTGAGCCTCAACTCTCGCGGCCCGGTACCAAACGACTCACGGACCGGTACCGGTCCGAGGCCCGGGGGTTGGGGACCATACACATACATACACATCGTGAGTGAAAAGACAAAGTGGAGAATAAATGCTCAGTGCATCATGGGACGTCCCCCAGGAGCCTGAACCCACAGCCGCCTTTCTAATGGATGGTTCAGAGTTACCTGATCCAGCTCTAACTCTAACTATTCAACTATAACATAAAGGAAGGTTTCAAGCCTAACTGCTACACAACACATGGAGATTCATTTATGATTATACCACGATTAAAGAATTTGACTCCTTATTCATTTTAGTAGGTGAAAAACTGAAAGTGAGTTGTGGGATTTACCAGTTTCTGTGCCAAAAAAAGGGTTACTTTAGCCGTTTCATTTCTAATGCAATGGTTGGCTTAACTTTATAGAACATGGCACAGCAGAACAATGTGATCCAGGTCTTAACCTTTCAGGCCCGAGTTTCATAAGTGTGTGTTATGAGCTGTGTTATGAGAAAAAAGTCATATGTTGAGGAGGCCTGCTGTAGCAACTACTCTATAGCGTACGAGAGCTCTTCAGAAAAAACGTATAGCACAGTATTTTTGATCTTCATCACTAATACAAGCATCTGTAAGAACGTAAAACAAGCAAAATTTCAGCAAAGCACAAAATAAAAGGCAAACGCAAACAGACAGTTCAATACAATAAAAGGCCGACATGAGTTTGACTTTGAATCCGCAGAAAAGAGCTCTCAATGATCTTATTTGACAGTAACATAATCATACTAATTAAAATTAAACAATTATTTTGACTGTTGCTACCATTTCATATTTCTGCTCATGAGTCTGTGTGAGATTGTGGTCAGTGTGTGTGTGTGTGTGTGTGTGTGTGTTTCTGGCAGCATTTGCTTGCAGGCGTCTACGCATGAGTGAATGTTTATTCAGCTTTTATAGCGATTGCGTCTCGTTAAAACGAATAGACGCTCTGAGACAACCGGCACTCCCCAACACCGGTTCACTCACAGGTTCACCCAAAACCCGAAGAGACCACCTACCAGGAGAGCTGAGCAGATGCGTCACCTCTTCGGTCACCATTTTAAATCGCTTGTCCGGATTACGGGGTGAATTACAACCCGGGTAATGGCTAGAATAGTGTATTACCACCCTCTCTCAAGCACATGTGCACAAGCAAAATATCGCAATTAAAGCATGAATTACAATACACAAGGATGCAGTTTGTTCTGCATCATTTTTCATCCAGTTCTTGTAAAATGTGCCTTCTGAGAAACATGAAATTTTCATACTAAACTTGCATATGACTCAAATCTAATGAAAGCATTTTTTCCTATTTTTTTTGATGCAGGAAATTTAAATGCACAGCTGGAGTTATCGGTAATAATATTCCCTCTTTTCTGTGGAAACTGTAGTCATCAATATTTCAGCCTTTATTACGCTCACAAAACGACACGAATGCACAAAGAAGAACCAGCATGCATATCACATCATCATGTACGTGACCTTGTTCTCCTGCCTCGCTGACCTGGATGGCTTTACAGGTTTTGTATTTCAGGGAGGCTTTTTTTGTCTTCTCTACAACCCCAACGATGCTTCTGATCACATTTCCCTCAGAATTCACATTAGAGGAGCTTCAGCATCATGAAATATGGAGAAAGCGAAAGGACTTTGACATTTTGCTACCATTGAGATTTATGAATCTGACAGTGAGACTACAAGCAGTTTCTCAGAGACACAAAACAGGCACGCAGATACAAATGAGATGTAAAGACATGAAGATATACAGCTTTAACGAGAAGGGGATGATGAATCTACAGTAATGGAGTTCAAACTATCCATAACAATAGACCAACACTAATTTGAGCCTAGTATCTGACTGCATTCCCCGACTATGATGTCCAAAACCTGCTAGCAGACTGATCCCTCTTTCTTGAACCTGCTTGGAACATGATCCTGGACCACAACTGTGCCTCTCACTTCCCATGTCCTTGCAAGGGTCCCTGTGTCTGGCACTTCGAACACCCTCCTAATAACGCTTCCCGTCACCCCACCTCTTCCTTTATTCCCACAACTCCCAATAATACCGTCTGACATGTCCACAACCCTCCCAAAACACTCTTTTCTTTCCTCAGTTTCATGAGCCCAAACAGATTGACTGTGCGTCGCTCAGTGGTGCAGACAGGGGAGGAAAGCTGGCTGACAGGGGCATCCATACACATGCCTAAATCTGCCAAGGAAAGACGCTGGCACAGACAAAAAAAATAATAAAAGCCTCTCGAATCGCGGCCGGGGCAGCGCAACACTTTATCCGCGAAAGTAAAACAAAGGAAGGCCTGTTCAACACTGCGACTGTGTTTACTTTTAAGGGGGGAACAATGCCTTTAGGAGGAGGGGGCAAGGCCTGACGTGGCACTTGAGGGTCTGTCCAAAAAACAGCACTTCATTTTGATTCACAGTGAGTTAAGAAAACAGTTGTAGCACTACATTGTATAGGGGCTGATGCATCTGAATGTGAGGAGGAGGCTGATGAAGGGAGAGTGTGCAGAGAGGATAAGAAACAGAGACCAGTAAGACCTCTGGTTTCTACAACAGCATTCACTCCTTTATGCAAAGGAATGCTCCAACCAAATATGCAACTTGAAAAAGAAGAAAAAATAGATTTTGAAAGGTGGCAATGAAAAGTCTGCAAAAACTGCCAACACAAATGGAAGCTGTGTGACATGTCTAGGATGCTTAAGTTCATTTAAAGGGTACAAAGACATATTTTACCCAGAAAGTGCAATACAGACAGTGGAGATAGACAGAGTTGCTTTTGCAACTACAGTTTCATTTCTCCTCTAAGAACCAGCAAACTATTCAGTCACTTAGCGTTTACTGATCAAAGGCTATGACTCTGAGTAATGCCGAAACATGATTTTAATATACAAGACACAGAGACTGGGTCATTTTGATGGATGCTTTTGCCATTCTAAAGAACAATAATAAACAATAGTCTGCTGCAGCCCCACTGTCACATGGCAGGTGACATTTGCATGTAATGGCCATTTTACTTTTGGCAGTTAACATATAAACCCTAATCGCAGGTGTTTCGTCTAGCTTATAAACACCTTCTGTCATGTTGCCGATGGCCCAAAGTGGAACCAACATATTTCTTCGCCTGTAAACACGTACATTCCAGGATGTGATGAATCAAAACTTTGACTCAAATGAAAAACATCCTTCTAAACACTCAATGAATTCATCAACAATAGATAAAGCTTCCGCCAAGACATGTTTTCCCCAGCATATTTACCCAAAGTAGGAAACAGGAGAAAGAAACTCAGATCTCTGGGTATTGAAGTCATAGGAAAAACATTTCCAAATGCAAAATGACAACAGCAAAAATACGATTAACAAACTTTAAGTAGAATCGCTGTTTGGTTAAATGAAGACCTCACTGGATATTACATATGACCCAGATGTTTGCCAGAAGGCACCAACCAACAATTACTGACAAACATCCCGAGCTGTTTGAGATTGCAGCCACTGATAAAGCATGTCCAACTAGATTCTCTGTGTTTAAGTGTTTCCAAAACATCACACGTGGTGCACAGTGCAGGAGAAAATGCCAGCTTTCTCTCATGCATCCAATCAATGGGGAAAATGGGAAATGGAGAATGTGAAAGGGTCATAACCTCTTGGATGGAAATACTCCCCAAGTTGCTACCGGGTATCTGGTGTATAAACACTGCACTGGAAAAACATTAGTCTAAGTCAGAAGGTTTACATTGTTGTACCACACTGTGCATTGAGGTCCCATTGACAGAGGAGACCCAAACAGTATGAACAGAACCTGTTCATCTGTGCTGTTAAAAAAAATGTGGTCATAAAACCGACTGCTTATTGCCTTGCAGCACAAAAACCAGCCCGTGTATCCAAATGTGGACGGTCATTTGAATTCCACTACGTTATTAGATCTCACGCTTCTCAAACGGGAGAGATTGACTACTCGGCCAGGTGGTATGGTAAAGTCATCTCTCCAAGGGGTGAGAAAGTTCAAACTTAGCATGAAACCAATCTAGAGTTTAACGTTTGGGAATGAAGCAGTGAAGCACTATATTCTCTCATTAGCCCGACAGCAGAGTCTACAGGAAAGTAGATTGCCATCTTTGCTGCAGGCAAAGTGAGAGAACATTTGATATTCCCATTTGGCCTGGGCAAACTTTTAAGTTAACTCTGCTAACACGATTTTGCCAAGTAATCCTTGATTTCAATAATATGTGAGTTTGTCTCCAAATAACAGATTGCTGTATTGGATTTCAGTTTCAATATGCGTCTTGGTTGAAAAGGCATCAATCTTGAACTGCTAATCCTAAACTCCTAAATCATTTTGCATCAGGCATCCTCAGATATGCACTAACACGAAACACATTTTTTCTTTAAATATATGAGGTATGTGTGTCATCGAGTCTGTAACAACATGGTATTTTAAGCCCTGGCTAAAATTTCAAAAACATATATAGAATCACATTTGCTTTTAATTTGACTAGTGGCTAGGTATTAGTCACCCAAACTGGCCTTAGGGTTTCCACATGACACTTGAGAGAATTAACTCCATCTCCTTCAGAGAAAACCTAAAAGCAGTGCATCGCATAATGCAAAGAAACTCAATGGACAGCTTAAATTTCATTCTCTCTGTCCTGATCCTTTTACAAAGTCTTAAGAGGTCAACTAATTTTAATGGTCACTTATTGCCTGTGGAGCAGTTCCTGGTGGTATAAAGGCACCCAAAGACCACCCCAGTGCCAAAACAGCCTTAGGCCCAAAGGCTCAAAGTAATACCAGCGCTGATGATGCATACCTGTACTGGAACACCGTATGAATGGCTCTCCTTTTCATTTCTGCTTCACACACAAAAGAAACCATTGTGGGTCTTGAAATTGAGCAGCCTTGAATGAATTATGTCAACTGTAGGGAAATTAAAAAGTGGTCTTTCTTTGATTTGTGCAGTTCATAACCTGCTGATAAGAATATTTCAGTTCAGGAAAGCGCTAGAGGAGCTTCCGCAGAAGACATGCAATGCTCATTTCCTTTCCGAGACTCAAATATTAGAGGAGCCACACTCAAGATGAATTGTTATGGCTAGAATGCTTTGGAAACGAGAACAATAAAGTTATCACACCAAAGAACAAGGTTTTCTTAGTCGTGTCCAACAAAATTATGATTTAATATAATGCAAAGTGTGTGTGTAAAAAAAGAAAAAATGAATGCACACCCAAATGCAATTGGTGGCTCTGTTTTATGTGTGACTTGGACAGTCACCCACCCTCCAACTTTGCTTATTACATTTATTTAATCCAAATGTCTCTAACAAGTGCCAGTGGGTGAGTTCATGCCCTTTTCCTGCCAAACAGATCAAGTAGACCAATAGTGCAAAATATAAGGTGGCTTTCCAGTACCTGCAGAGAATAGAAAAGTCAGCAGTATCCTTACCTCAGCACGCTGTGTTCTCGGCTGGCTGGCGTCTGCCTCAATGGCGTACACATCCACCAGGTAGAGGTCAGACCCCTGTTCTCGATCCAGCTCTGCAGCTGTCTGTATCACTCCTGTGTGTCGGCCGATGGTGAAAAGGCGACCCACAGCTTTTCCGCCGCTGCGCACCGCCACAATGAAATACTCCACTTTGGTTGCAGAGCCTCTAGGACTCGAGGCATCCAGGGAGATGACGTTGGTGCCCGGTGGCTGGCCCTCTTTGAGGATGGTGATGTATTTGGGCTGGGAGAAAACAGGTCCATCCACTCCTTGAAGGATGATGGTCAGCTCAGTTCTGGAGGTCTTGCGGTCAGTGCCGTGGTCCGTGGCTGACACTGTGAGGGTGTACATGAGTCGGGATGGAACCAGCTGGGACGCCAGGCGAATATCCCCACTGTACCTGTCCATGATGAAAGTGTCCGAGTCACCTTCCACAAGCTCATACTCCACCTCCCCATTCGCACCATCGTCCGGGTCAAAGGCCACCACTGTGGTCAAGATGGAGCCGATGACTATGTTAGGCTCAGCCACAAGTGCATTCTGGGACACAAAAGTGGGAACATTATCATTAAGGTCCGTGACCCATATTGTTACATTTTTCAGGGCATAGCGACGAAATTCAACTGGAACTGCTTGGTCAGTGGCTTTGATTGTCAACTCAAAGAGATTTGAGAACTCTCTGTCAATTTCCTTGCTGGTGTATATAAGCCCAGTGCTTGGGTCAATGCTAAAGTGGTTTCCCCGTGGAATCTGCTGAATAATCGAGTACTGCAGCTGGCCGTTTATGTCTGCATCTGTGTCCTGAGCTGTAATGGTCATAACTGAGGCAGAGATAGGAAGATTTTCAGGGATGGATTTGAAAATGTCTCCAGGGGTAAATATGGGAGGGTTGTCATTAAAGTCCCTGACACGAATAACCACAGGAATGGATGAGGAGCGGGGAGGTCTGCCATTGTCCTTTGCAGTGATGTTGAGTTTGTAAAATGACTGCGTTTCAAAATCCAGCTTTTTTACCAAAAAAATGCTGCCAGTGTTAGGGCTGATGCTGAAAGTGCCATGGTTGTTTGTGGCTGTGATGCTGTACGTTATGTCTGCATTCTGACCCGAATCTGCATCGGTGCCGGTCACAGAGGCCACCAGTTCCCCTAGCCTCATGTTCTCCAGGACGTCAACCGACAGTGAGGATTTAGGGAAGATGGGGGAGTTATCATTTTCATCCAAGATGCTAATGCTAAGCATACAAGAGGAGGATAAGGGCACAGCCCCAGCATCGACAGCTATGATTTTTAGTGAATATGAAGATGTGGATTCATAGTCAAGTTTTCCAACCAAAGTCACCTGTCCAGAGCTACTATCGATTGTGAACTGGCCTTCCTCGTTGCCTTCAGCGATGTGATAGCGGACCAGTCCATTTTTGTTCTCATCCACATCTGAGGCAGAGACCCGTAGCAGCTGTGTCATGTTTTGAGCTGATTCAGAGATGGAGGCCTGGAATATGTCTTTGGTGAACTTGGGCGGGTTGTCGTTGATGTCTTGTATGTAAACTTGCACTTTGGCCTGGTCTCTAAGGGGTTTGGGGAGACCCTGGTCTGACGAGACAACCACAAAACTGAACACAGCGGCGCCTCTTTGTCTCATGAGTGACTCCCGGTCCAACTGCAAAGTGCTCGTCAACTCCCCTGTGATGGCATTCAGCTCAAAGTTGGGCTGTGGAGTCTCAAATGTGTATCTGACCTCACTGTTTGGGCCAAAGTCCTTATCCTCAGCAAAAACCTGCCCAACAAGCGACCCTCTCTTCTGTTCTTCCTCAAAATGAAACACATAATTGGTGCTGTTAAAGAGAGGACGATTATCATTTACATCATCTAGAATCACTGTTACATTTACAGTGGCACTCAGCGGCTCCACAGCCCTGTCTTTGGCTGTAACCACCAAGTTATATCTGTCCTGGATTTCTCTGTCCAGCTCCGCTTTGATGTACAACTGCCCGTCTGGAAAAATGCCAAACACATCACCTGTGTTCCCACCAGCGATGTCATACATAATCTCGCCATTGAGACCGGAGTCTCTGTCAGTGGCCTCCACTTTAAAAAAACGGCTGTTGACAGGCTCAGATTCCAGGATGATGACCTCGTATGAGAGCTGGTCAAATACAGGTGAGTTGTCGTTGACGTCGTATACGCTGACGATGAGGATGAGGCTGGAGGTGTGCTGAGGGACTCCCATGTCTGATGCAATGACTTCAATCTCATAGGAACTTGTCGTGATCTCCAGCGGCCCGGTCAGCGTGATGAGGCCATGCTTCTCATGAATATGAAACAGTCCTTTGGGGTTTTGTTTGAGGCTGTAGACCACCATGCCATTTGCACCTTCATCAGGATCTGAAGCTTTGGCCTGGAATATTACATGACCTGTGCTCCAGTTTTCCACTGCGCTCACATGCTCCACAGCGTGAATAAAATGAGGAGCATTATCATTTAAGTCCTTTACAGTTATGTTAACAAAGGCCTCTCCTGTGATCTCCCCAGCTCTGGCTACAACTTTGAGTTGATAAAAGCCCTGCTCCTCTCTGTCTATCTGGCTCGATGCTGTGATCTGACCTGCACTGTTGACAGCAAAAAGCCCTCTCTGGTCTCCTGAGGTGATCAGATATGAAATGTTTGTATTTAAATCAACTGTGGTTGCTGACACTGTCCCTATAACTGTCCCAACACCTACATTTTCAAACATGACAAAGCTGTACACTTTCTGGCTGAACACTGGTGGATTATCCTGTGTGTCTATTACAGTTACAGTCACAATGGCCGGTGTGTGTGAGCGCAGGCCACTACCATCTGCTGCTGTCACCTGCAACTGGTAAGCAGTTTTCTCCTCTCTATCCAGGGGCACCAGTGTGGTAATTTTGCCTGTATTGCTATTAATGCGGAATTTGGAAGAGTCTCCAGCTGTAATTATATATTTGACTGTGCCGTTCCTACCCAAATCGGGGTCTGTGGCTGAAACCGTGGTTACATAAGAACCAGAGGGCTCGTTCTCTTTCACATTTGCAAAATACTGTACAGGATAGAAAACTGGCCTATTGTCATTGATATCCCAAAGGGTGATATTGACTTTTCCTACAGAGTGCAAAGGGGGGCTGCCTGCATCTGCTGCCTGGATGTGGAGTAAGTAGGAGGCCTGATCCTCCCTGTCAAGCTCCACGCCTGTGCTTAATCGCCCTGACACGACATCCAGGCGAAACAGCTCCTGGACGCTGGCTGGCGTCTCTGCATCAAATGAAAACCGGATAGTTCCATTGGCCCCAAGGTCGTCATCTGAGGCAGACAGCACCACCAGTTCTGTGCCGGCCGGAGCGTGCTCCACCAGTGAAACATGATAGGTGCTCTGTGTAAATGTAGGCACTTGGTCACTTGGTCATTCACATCTGTGATGTTGACTATCAATTTAGTGTAAGACATTTTGGGCTGCAGCCCCTGGTCTTTGGCACTAATATTGAGCACAATTTCAGATGCTATTTCTCTATCCAGCAAAGCAGCACTGGTTACCAGACCACTGTTTTCACTGATGGAGAACCAGCCCAAAGCATTTCCAGACACAAGGGAGTAGCGCAGGTTGGCATTCTGCCCAGAGTCACCATCTGTTGCAGAAACCCCTTTAATGTAGCTGCCTTTTGGTATATCTTCACTGATATCTACTCTGTACACCGTCTCCTGAAATATGGGTGGGTGATCATTGATATCATTCACAAAAATAACCAGACTAGCAAAAGAAGACCTAGCCATAGGTTTACCATTGTCTGACACAGACACAGTCAAGTTGTATGAGGAAATTCTCTCTCTGTCTAACACACTGGCCACTTTGATCAGACTTAAATTGGGCACAGGAGATTTGTGCACTTCAAAGTGCCTCTGCTCGTTGCCTCCTAAGATTGAAACAGATATGTTACCATTAGCTGTAGAGGAGTCTGCATCTGAAACGGTAAGCAAAGCCACAACTGTGCCAATCTGTGCGTTTTCATCTACAGAGGCAAATTTAGAAGTAGTGGGAAAATAACGGAATTTCACGACAGGGTCATTATCATTCACATCTAAAAGTTTGATAGTGGCTTCTGTTCTGCCTGACAGAGAGGGCACCCCATTATCTACAGCATGAATAGTCAGAGAATATTCTTTTTTACTCTCATAATCCAAACCTTCTTTTATTATAATAGTACCTGCTTTGGGGTCAATTTGGAAAGGTGTCCCATCATCTAAAAAGTACCTGATCTCGGCATTTGCTCCCTCATCCTGATCTGATGCTGTAATCTGCAGGATGCTTGAACCTACAGCTGCATCCTCAAAAACACTGGTTTGATACTGGTCCTGCTCAAAAATCGGGGGGTTGTCATTTATGTCTTGAATAGTGACGTTTACTTGCATGTAGCCAAACTTTTTCGGCTCTCCTTTGTCCTCGACTTCAATCAGGAGCTGGTAGAAGGGAGTAACTTCCCTGTCCAAGCCTCCGGTTGAAACAAGGTGCAAGAATGCCCCCTCTCCACTAGGATTGACTGTAATATCCAAGCGGAATTTCCTCTGCTCGTTGCCTTTCACTATTCTGTACGTGGTGTGATCGACTCCGTTACTTCCTATGTCGGAATCTGTAGCAGTGTCCAGGATCACTTGCCTGCCGCTGCTGGCGTCCTCCTTAAAAGACACGACAATTGACGCGTCTGGAAACACCGGGGAGTTATCGTTAATATCCAAAACTACTATCCTGACCTCAGTAGGGTAGGTGGGATGGCTGGACAGCACCACAACGTTGATGACATCACTTTGCAAAACCTCTCTGTCAATCACAGATGAAGTGGAAATGACTCCCGTGGTGGCGTTAATTGCAAAAAGTTTGTGATTTTCGCTGAAGCGGTACGTGAAGCTGGGCTTGGTCCCTATCGTGCCCACATAGGTGCCAATGGGCTGTTCCTCTAGGACTTGAAACTCTTGACGGACTTGGCTGGATGCTGAGTACCGCGACAGAGTCCATAACATCAGTAGAATCAAATGAAGCCGGCCTGAGCCCATACCTGTGAGCGCCATGGTCAGTTAGCCAGTCCACCTTTCTCAGACAGAGTTCATGCCTATGATGCATCAACTTTACTGAGTTTGGACGAGTCACTAAATCATTGTATTCCAGAAAATGTGCAGACAAAACTCAACGAGAAACTCTTTCCACGCTTAGTCAGTGTACCAAAGTGCTCCAGAAGTGTTATTTTATCCTGCGCACCGCGCCGTTTAATTGCAACAAGATCCTCTAAACGGAGAGAATGATTCCTGCAGCTCAGGAAAGTCTCATTTCAACTCTTTAAATAGCATTTTCAAGAAGAAATCAGACAATCCCATGAAAGACAAAAGAAAATAAAAGTTCCCGACTCCTTGGAGATGCGTAAAAAAAAGTTTATCCAAAGTTGGAGCGCAAGTCAGCGGTGTTAAGTGTATGCAGGCGAGCGAGCCTACGCACCGTCCCGTAGAATAACGGTGCAGACGCTTCAGTCATATTGTGCTGGAGTCCCAGTAAGTTAGAACAAAGCCGGAGTTCGCCAAACTCCCTCCCATCCCCAGTCCCATTGGATAGCGGTGCTCCTGCCTGCCCACCCACAGCCTTTCCTCCTCTATTGTGGAGTACAGCTCGCTATCCCCGCTTGTGGAAGAGGACGTCAATCAAACACGACAGGTAAGGATGCCCCAAGAGATCTTAATTGTCAAATAATATGAGACATATTATCTTTTCTGCAGAAAAAAGGAGACAGTGATCACCACAGAAACTATTTATATAGAATATAAATGTATACAGTAAAGGCATAGTTTAACAAATTCTTTGCATAAAACGAGGTGAAATTCTTCAAAATAATCATTTTAAAACCATTCAGGGCGCTGTAAAGTCCTCTTTGACATGCCAGACCACATTTTCAGAATGTATAAACGATTTCAAATATAAAGATGGTGAACAAAACACAATAAAGTCTGCACGAACTTAAAGAAATGTCGAAATTTCACAAGCTGCTTTGGAAGTAGCTGCTTGAATTAAAATGACAATTCAGATGAATCATTATTAAATAACATATTGCGTTTGAACTGCAGAAGAACTATTAACATACAAAAAATAATTCTTATTTATATTATATATATTAAGGCCACGTTCTTTCGAAAGATGTTATAATTAAGAGTTTATTAGAGCTTTATTAGTAAGTTTTTTTTCTTCACTGAATCATACGATCAAGTAAGATATTTGCATATAATGTAAGGTACAGCGAGCGTCCAAGTCATAGGTGAGTCGCTCCATCTAGTGGCCAGATTATGGTACTTCCGAAGAAACTGTAACACTATAGTGAATACGGGACAAAGCCACTCCTGAAAAATATATAAAATAAGTACACAAATTGATTTTAATATTTAAGAAAGAGGGTTGCAACACTTGAATTAATTCACTGTGGAAACCAATACATCAAAAATGCTCCAAAAATAAGAATATTAAAGCAAAATGTTCCATCTTCAATGACTCTGTTTAGAGAAATATAATTCAGATATTATAGACTGGTAATAATTATAGAATGGTTAAACAGCATTTGGATAAATTAAAGGTTACAAATAAGTAAATTAATGACAACATGAACAGCATATTATTTTACATTCATGAACCAGAACATTAATACTTATTTTGTAATTACTGGCAGATACATGACTGGAAATGTGGTCATTCAGGAGGCAGGCTGTTGCTGTTTGTATAAAAACTGCACAAATAGAGTTTTTGCTGTGTAAGTTTATGTTACATTACATTCAGTCACGCCATAATTGCTCCATCAGTCTGGTGGGTGTCAAACATACGGCCCACGGGTCAGAACCAGCTCGCCAAAGGCGCCAGTGAGCCATCCTGTCTGGCTCAGTGGTTTGCTTTTCAAAGTGTGAAAACTGCAGAGAAGGAGAGCACAATTTTTGAAGTTTTTAAGAATGAATTGTGTCATGAGAGTGGTTTTCCAAACCATTAATGTCAGCACACAAAAGTAACATGGTTACACCAAGGAGACAAGCCCTTGTGTTTTCCTGGTTAGAGGGAGCAGAGTTGACAGACTGAATGGAGAAACAGTGAGGCAAAATATTGAAATTGCATTTCTTATTTTTATTTCTTATTTTTATGGTCTATTTCCCTTCAGACCAAACTCGCATGTATGTCTCCCTGTACTGGGACTGGCTGTAACTCAGGAGTCAGAGCAGATCATCTATTAATTGGAAGGCTGGTGGTTTGATTCCTGGCTGCTCCAGTCTGTATTGTAAAGCATCCCTGGGGAAGATCCTGAACCCCTAGTTCTTCTCCGATGTTAGAAAGCACTTAGTGTTTGTATGACTGGATGAATGAGACATGTAATTTAAAGCCTTTTGAGTGCTCAGTTAAAGTAGAAAAGCACTATATAAAAATCAGTCAATTTATGTGGCCCGTATGCATAGTTTAAGAGAAGAAGATTGCCACCAATGTATATACACTGAGCAATCTCAACATTAAAAGCAACCATTACTGTGAACAAGTACACCAGTTGCTACCAAAATGGCTCACAAGCATGGAAACAGCACCTGTGTAAGTGGGGACTTTGCCGTGGGTTGTGGGGTGGGGCCTACGGATGGGAATCGGGAACTGATTAAGTTCTCTTGGAATAGTTAGTCTGCTTGCCTTTGCTCTGCAATCAGCTTGTCCAGTCCCTGTGCCAGAGGAGGAAATAGTGTAACAGTCTACAGCGGGGACATAGACGCTAGTGTTACTTTATTTTTATTGCACAAAAAGATGAGAGCCCGATTATGAAGTGCAAACTGCATCCTGGATAGAAACAATTGCATTATGCTGCTAACGCAACTTCAATTCTTTGCAAGCATCTGCACCGGCAGCTAGCCAAGAACCCAGAGTGATGTTGAAGCCGAGTGAATCCTTTAACATTAGTAGTAACAGTTAGCAGTTTAACAATTACTGTTATAGAAAAAGGGAGCACACACGTGTACAAAGACTATTGCTTAAGACAATCAAAAAAAGTCTAACCTCCACTAATACTAATTGCAGTTATTTAGGGAACAATTAAGAAAAAAATATTCTGATGGAATAAAGCATGATTGATCTGTCTAAATAGTTTGTGTGTGTTTACCTGTCATCATAAGGAATTTCCCATATTCTTCCACAAAAAGATACTCTGCTCTACATTTAGTTTGTTGGGGTTTGGTCGCTCCAGCTTTGGTGGGATTGCGCTGATAAACTGATTAAATTAAATGATTTCCTATACTTCAGTTAGTGGTTCTAATATTGTGGCTAACTTGCATACATCACATGTGCTGTGCTGTATATAAAAGTTTTATGGTCACTTCGGATATCTATCGGTGTTCACACTGTACATTCAGTAACTGCATGACATAGATGGTAGAAAATGTCAGTTGAAATTGAAAAAAAAAATCCAGCTTATTCCAGATACTTTAAAAAAAAATACAAAATAATTTTTGTAACCAATCCTACAAACAAACACTGTGTTTGCAGGGATTGATGTTGTTCTATTTCCTAAATGTTTATAGCTTCTGGGAAGAGTTCAGGGTCCAATGAGTTCACTGAGAATTGGAACTGCAGCAGCTGTTCAAATTTCCATGCAGATGATCTGAGAAATGAAGTTTGTTGCTGAACTCTTGCACCACACTTCATATGTCCTCTGAAATAACGTTACAGAGCATAATTACAACCCTCCTGGTTTTGAGAGACATAAATGTTTATTCAGGTTTGGTATTTGACAATTTGTGGCTTCCGTAATCAGGCCGTTGACTGCCTGGACGCTAAGTAGGACATGAGTCAACATATGTAATTGAATTACAGAGTGGGCTGGACTGGCGGTTGCTGCTCAGACTGTATAGCCTGACAGAAATTTAATGTTTCGGTAGCAGACGGGCAGCATCAAAGTAGATTACTTCCTCACAGGAGATGTTTAGCTAACCTGATTACACCAGCTAAGCCAGGAGCTTGCAGGATGCTTTTGATAGAAATATCAAGTTGTTGTTATGTTTGAGCTAATTCCCTTATACTGACTGATGGGTTTCTTATGCACCGTCACTGATCCGAGGCCTAATTTTGACGTTAAAGTGAACCACATGCAAATACAGTAGCAAAGTGAAAGCTGAGGTGACTTCTGTAGTGGCCTGTTCAACATTCTCTAAAGCTGGCTGCTTAACTTTGTATCCTGCCATCATATCATGTTAAGATTAAAAAGAAGATATGACTGGGTTCTTTTGAAGATATTCTCCGAATTTTCTTTATGGCAGCACACTCATCTGCTTATGTTATTTATCTTAAGGTTTTTGCCTTGTGGCTGTCGGCTGCTTTGGTCAAATGAAAGATCCATTTGCATGAATTTATCAGACATGGTTAAACTGCAGTATGTATTAATATTTTAACCAAAACAAGTGAGCTAGTCTTCTCAAGTGTCAGTCTTAAGTCATCATAAATGGGGACAGTTGTGTCAGGAAGAGCATTGGGCTCTAATATGCAGATTAATCTGATGTGGTGGCGCCATAAGGGGGAAAAAAAGGGCAGCAGAAATTAATTACATACTTTTTTTTATCCAAAACCAACACATACATGTGCCTAGTTTTAATAAATCTGACCATTTTTCATCTATCCATCCATTGATCCATCCGTCCAGTTTAAAGCAAGAAAGTCCTGGGTTTGAATCCAACATCTGGGGTACGCCACCTAGGGTTTTTCCAATGCTTACAATGGGCCAACTGGAATATTAAAGGCAATGAGTATATATTACCTTATATGAGATAAATCTATCCCTCTTCCAATATTGGAATTTTTAGTCAATGATATGTGAAATGTTAATTATGCTTGAGTAAAGTAAGCCATAACAAAACTGGTTAGGCATAATTGATTTGAAAGGTGATGATTATTCCATATGGCTTATCCAGATTTTTTTTTCCAATTTAATGAACTCTGTGGTAAGGTCTACATGGATTAAGTAGATTTTTTCTGAATGTACTGAATCCAAAGAGAAACAATCAAGACAAAGCTGAATCAAACAATTGATCAGACTTGGAAAAATATTGGCATTCCAAAAAATAAAAATCTTCAGGATCTCCTTTAGCTCCCTCAGTCAAACAGCAAATTGTGTCTTTGTGCTCAACATTTGTACTATGGTGACATTAAAGGAAAGAAATAGACAAGACACAACACATGAATACAGGTCGCTCTTCGTCATATCTTAATGAAATCCAGCTATACTGTTTAGTAAGCAGTTCTCTCCTGAATGTTTTCCAACATAAAGTAGAGCCTTATAAACTATTTGAGGGCCAATGCTCTGCTTGGGGAAATCACCACATGCGCGGGGCAAGTTAAGCCATGCAGGGATCTAACCACCAGTTCTACTAGTTCATTAATGCAAAAATCTGGCATCTGCACTTTTGTGATCATAATTAGACATAAAATGGTGAGCGCTTATGGAGTGTTTAATTTTTTTTCTGATGCCTTGTAGATAGCTGCATGCAAAATAAGTCTGGGAGAAAGATAAAATAAAAGTGAAATGAAATTATACTTGGCGCTGTTGTTAGCCAAACATTTAGCTCAGGCAGGCAGATGTCAGAAAAGTGAAATCCCCTCAATAAGATTACTTCAGACGTTCAAAGGCTGTTTCCTTCACTCTTAAAAAAGCTCAGTGCAACTACAGTGCCTACTCTCATAAAATCTATCAACATATTGTAAAGTCAAAGCCCGGTCATAAAGATCAAACGCAGGCATCAGTGAGAAGATGAAGGGCTGCTGTAATCCAAAGCAGCCATTCACGCACTGCGTCGTGTCTCCCTTGAAGGGTACAGAAACGGGATGTGACCTGGATGAACTGACGCAAAAAGCGCAATCGAGTTTGAACATGAGTTAAATTAAAAATTAGGACAGATAATGGAATGTTAATCATCATCTTTTCATTCACCGACACTTGATTGCAGTCCTTAGGGTCAGTCGTGTCTCATCCTTGCTAAAATGTAGAGAAACCAGGTTGAAGAGGGAAGTAGAATAGTACTTTTTTTTTAAACAAGCAAATCATTGCTTTCGGTTGCAGGCAACAGGGGCTGGAGTTGAATAGGCTTTTAAAAAGCAAGCTACAAAAAGGTTATTGTATGCCTCGGGGAAGCCAGAGCCAGCAAAACAACACTGCCTTCTTTTCTAATAACAAGTGTGTGAAACGGCCAAGCATTAATGCTGACAGCCGATCTATTGCATGTCTGTAGTTGTTTAACTTGCTTCTGGGTTTTAAATTGTCGTCCTGGTTTTCTGCTAGTTTTCCCAGTAACTCCGTGTTGCTGAGTCTAATGTGAGGGCCTGCTGTTTCCTCGCATGCTCACTTCATCCCATTTTCCATTTCCCTCATTTGCTTGTCAAGAAGAAATATCAGGAAGAGGAAATAAATGGGTAGTGAGAAATGAGATGTCATTTTCACCAGCATTTGCCAAATAAACCAAAATGTGTCGTTGTGGGGTGAAGGACTGTAAACTGCAGTGTACCTCACCGATGAAGTATGCAGGAGGTTTTTTCAATATTTTCATACCAGATTTAGTCAGATGGGGAAAGCGTGGGTTAATGATATATGCTGGAGTTTAAGAAAATGTATATTTATATTGCATGTGTGGTTTTCACCGTGCTAAATAACTATAGGAAATTTACCTAAGATAGAGTGACCAGCTGTCCTCTTTTTTGCAATTGTTGACTTGTAAAAGCCTATATGACATTTTTTATTTTACCATTCATTATCCGCACATAGAAGGCATCGTTCAAATATGTTAAAATTTTCTTTAAGCAAACAGTATTATTAAAGTTCTTCATGACTGGGCCAAGTGTTCTTTTTTTTTGAAATGAAAATATGGTCAGCCTACCTAAGAGCTAAACTTTATCACATAACATCAGTGGCAGACCTCAGTAATGCACCTTTTTGTTAGTCTTTTCATGAAACAAAAGAAGCTACCACCACTCCACTTACCTCTTGCTCTTCACTCATACTCTTAGGTTGCGCCTTATGCTGGAAACCAACTACAAATCCTTATTTTGTCTTTTTAACCTATAAGAGAAAAAAAAATTGCCACTTGGGGGTCATAAAAATCAAAACTATGAACGAAACTTGGAAAACAGTAGCTTATTCATGCATCTAGTTGTTATGGAGCAATATATTGGCTCAGTTTTAGTTACGTTTCTGGCAAACTGGTGAATGCAAGTCTAACATCCACACTCTTTTAGCTCTGTTTTTGCCCTCTATCAACTAGATCTTTAGCTGCTAAGATAGAACCACTTTGTCGGTACTTGACTGATGCAGATCTGCTTTAGTGCTTCTTGAGGACCAATCTAATAACAGAAGTTTGGATAAGTTCTGTGGGAAGAAAACCATAGCAGACAGAATCTAATGACTGCATCTCAGGATGAAATCTGTGAATGTCATGCAGTAGCCATTGACGTCAAAGGCTGCAACCTAATTTCAAGCTGGTGCCAGGTTTTTGGGAAAAGCACCAATCTTTCTGGTGGAAATGCATGGGGGTGGTTGAAGCTCGGGTAATACTAGAAAAACAGTAGCTGGTGCCTGTGACACAATCAAAATTCATATTAATTGCTTACGTCCAGACTCCAACCAGAACCTAAATTATGTGAAACGACAACTCTAAATGTTGTTGCTGTGGGAAAATGATTTAACTAGATTTAGGTGCTTGGCAACCTTGCTTTTGCTTTCTTTTGTATCCATCACAGTACGAGTGAATGCGAATGCTAGATGGAAAGCACCTATATAGAGAAAAAGCGCTTGTATGAAGGGGTGTGAACAGATGAGTGAGGCAAGTTGTATAGAGTACTTTGAGTGGTCCGGTAGAGTAGAAAAGGGTTATATAAGAGCCAGTCCATTTACCCTTTACTTATATATAACTTAAAAATTGCCATCGCAAATACTTGCAATTGGTTGCAGAATGAAAAAAATGTCATACAATCACCAAACAACCATGATTTTTTCCTAGTTGCAAGGAGGTTGCCATCCTATTTTTACTCTAGTGGGACCCAGCCATTAGGCACGGACAAGTATATGTTTACAGCAATATGAGTTAGGTAAAAATGAATAAAAATAATGAACCTATTCTAAATTCTACATCTGTATTTGAATTCTGCTATAGGAATAGTAACTTTGGGTTACTACTTGGACTTCCTCTTCATATCATTAGTGTTAGACAGATGAAACATTATTGGGGTTTACATAAGCTTTTTATAAAGTGTTACCTCTAGTGGATTTTAGCTTTTTACAGTGGCTTGCAAAAGTATTCGGCCCCCTTGAAATTTTCCACATTTTGTCACATTACAGCCACAAACATGAATCAATTTTATTGGAATTCCACGTGAAAGACCAACACAAAGTGGTGCACACGTGAGAAGTGGAATGAAAATCATACATGATTCCAAACATTTGGCACAACTGTAAACCTACCAAGACAAGACTGCCCACCTAAACTCACAGGCCGAACAAGGAGAGCGCTGATCAGAAATGTAGCCAAGAGGCCCACGGTGACTCTGGACGAGCTGCAGAGATCTACAGCTCAGATGGGGGAATCTGTCCATAGGACAACTATTAGTCGTGCACTGCACAAAGTTGGCCTTTATGGAAGAGTGGCAAGAAGAAAGCAATTGTTAACAGAAAACCATAAGAAGTCCTGTTTTTACTTTGCCACAAGCCATGTGGGGAACACAGCAAACATGTGGAAGAAGGTGCTCTGGTCAGATGAGACCAAAATGGAACTTTTTGGCCAAAATGCAAAACACTATGTGTGGCAGAAAACTAACACTGCACATCTCTCTGAACACACCATCCCCACTGTCAAATATGGTGGTGGCAGCATCATGCTCTGGGGGTGCTTCTCTTCAGCAGGGAAGCTGGTCAGAGTTGATGGGAAGATGGATGGAGCCAAATACAGGGCAATCTTGGAAGAAAACCTCTTGGAGTCTGCAAAAGACTTGAGACTGGGGCAGAGGTTCACCTTCCAGCAGGACAACGACCCTAAACATAAAGCCAGGGCAACAATGGAATGGTTTAAAACAAAACATATCCATGTGTTAGAATGGCCCAGTCAAAGTCCAGATCTGGCTGTAATGTGACAAAATGTGGAAAAGTTCAAGGGGGCCGAATACTTTTGCAAGCCATTGTATATGTACATTTTAAATTTAGCATCTGTAAACCATCACTCTTAAAGTTTTTGCATATTAGTGTAACTTTGGATCTCGTAATGAATTTTTCACTCAACAGCAGTTGGAATCCACTCCACATCTTTCATTTGTTAAATTTTTATTGAGTATGACCTCAACTGGCCAAGAAACTGCTTATTGGTCAATAGCCCAATTACATATGGGACACTGAAAATGGGAGACTGTGTAAAAAATGGCTGCAATACCTAGACAGTTGATAGAGTACGTTTGTCTAACACCTTGAAATAAAGCTGAAAGTCTGCACGCCAATCCTAATTGCCCGATTTAAAATGCACCATGGTAGCATACAGAGGCAAAAAATGTAACCAGTGTCCACAACCTCATGTCCCTAACTGTAAAATGAAAATGTCAACTGTCATTTTTTGGGCCTAATGTTTTTGTATTGGTTTGTATTTGACAACACCACAAACAAACAGGACAATGTCACTTCATTCCTTTCTCATTTAGAGATCCGCACTGCTTTAAACTATAATTACCATGATGCAAGATTGCTAGTATATGTACAATGATGCTTTTACACAATTATAGACAAATGTCCAGGATAGCACTATAAGAGTCTTTTTGCATTCTGTTTTTGATTCTTAGTAAAAACAGCAACATACAGACGTTCATGTGACAATTAAAATCTGCCACAAATCTACACAGCCGATACCTCTCAGCCAAATAAAGCAAGACCACTTAAAGACAATAAATATTGCAGGGAATATCTACCATTCTACATGCAATACCACAGCTGACCTACAGGGGTCAATGCTGCATCATTAAAAAGTCTTTGATCAGTACCCCCGAGCTCCAGTGAGACAGTGCAAGTTTTTAACCCCCACCCCCATCAAGAAATAAGCAGGGAAACTAAAAACTGTTTATTCCTCAGGACACAGGCCTGTTTATAGTCGAGTTATGTTAATGGAAATATGGAAAAACCAGAATATTTTTATGGGAGTCCAGAGGGGAATTGGCCAGTTCTCTGCCTTTTCATCTCACAAAACGCAAATAGGAATGCCAAAATAACACAGCACTGGCACAGAAGCCATAAATTTCATTCATTAATTGCTTCGGTTATTTGTAAGACAACAAAGGGATTGCATGTGTGTGTGTAATGCAAAAAATGGCAAGATAATCAGACATTTATATGCTTAATGAACTATCACATATTTTTTTGCACTAGAGGGGTCACTGATATTTGACTGGTTTTGAGAAAATGCTGAAACCAACACAAAGCCATGAGAAGTACCAATTCAAATGCATTTTAGTTGACTTCTGTAGTCTGTAGCTAAAATCTGTGTGATTTATTTAAAACTTCAAATACCTTGCCACCTTGGCTGTGCCTGTTATTATGCAGTATTTCCAGGGAGCAGATGGAGGTTACAAAAAGCAACCAATTTAAATTAACTGAAGTCATTTAAATAACAATCTGACCTTTGATAGGTTCAGATGGGGATCATGCAGTGAGGTGGCTTTCCTATACAAACACTGCAAATTGCTTTGCTGTGCAGATGATCCTGAGTGGAGATAAGAAAAATGAAGACGACTGCTCCTTGATTCCTTTGAAACTGATATGAAACTGTACTCTGACTGAGGCTGCAGAGGAGTGAGGCGGACAGTGACAAATCACAGCGAGTGGAGTGTGCTGCTGTTCATTAGACCCCTTATTCCATTTCACACTCGCACTGGGCCCTGTTTTCTTGGACGTCCTTTAGAAGTGCTGGGTTAGAGATTTTGCATTTGCCCTGAACATGGTTGAAGGACAACTTTAAACATGACAAAGATTTAAATGTGCTGCTCCCTTTTTTTGGTTAAGAGTTTAAGATCTGTCCGTGTGCTTCACTTAATATTATTAAATGTAAGTGTGAAGGATTAACGATGATGCTGTATAGGATAGCTGGCACTTAAAGCACATCATTGGCAGAGTCTTACAGGTTGACTTATCCAACATACTTTACTAGGATATTAAAAAGAAGCTCCTGTCAATGGTTATGAAACACTGTTCAATGGAAAGCTACACCTCCTGGATGGGAAAACTAGCTAATGCTAATCTGCAAACAAGACCTAACCAAGATACTGACATAACTACTCAGGATTGTGGTAAATGTTGGGTGTGAAGACAGTTGATTTAATGTTTTCTGTGTGTTTTTTTTTATTTTTTATATATGAATGTAGATGACCCCAAATCCTCCCTCAGTGATGCTGCAATAGGTCTAGGCTGCTGGGGGATTCCCATGATGCATTGAGTATTTCTTCTTCAGTCAGTTTTCTCACTCACTATGTGTTAATAGACCTCTCTGCACTGAATCATACTTGTTATTAATCTCTGGCTCTCTTCCACAGCATGTCTTTTATTCTGTCTTCCTTCTCTCACCCCAACCGGTCGCAGCAGATGGCCGCCGTTCCCTGAGCCTGGTTCTGCTGGAGGCTTCTTCCTGTTAAAAGGGAGTTTTTCCTTCCAACTGTCGCCAAAGCTATATAGATAAAAATTTAATTGAACTGAATGTTGCATAAGCTATAGCTTCAACCTACACCCTTTCAGTTTGTCATTTGTTTTCTTTTTTATCATTTAATTTCTTGTAATATAAATGAACTGAATAAAGATACCGATAAAGGATAAAATTGTCATGTATACATTTAGCAAAACTACGTTTTTTCCTCCATCAAAACTCTCCACTGGTATCTGTAAAACCAAACCCTGCTTTGTTTTTACTTAAAAGAAAATCATTTAAGTAGACATTTCTAATTTCTGCAGAAACTGTTTTTTCCAGTTTGAAAGTTCCAGGATTAAAATCCTCAAATCTACAATAATGTGAAGTAATAATTAGTATCTATTTGTGCTTCTTGCTAAGATTTGAGATTTTCAATCTATAACTGCTATAAAGCTTTTTTTTTTAAAACATCTTACAGATGTTTATATGTAGAGTGTAGCTGTTCTGGTTTTCTGATGCCAACACAGTCTCATCGTTATGAGAAGTAACATTTTAATTCTTGTGTAGAAGTTTGGTCATGTTAGTGAGCAGAAGTGCTTCTTCATAGACCTGTTAAAACAGCATAAAACTTGAACATATCTTCCACGTTGAAAAAATTTAATGAAATATAAAATATCATAAATGTTGGTTTCAAAATCTCATTGACTAACAAAAAATGAAGATTTATGTCTATGTACACATAATTTTAAGTCACTATTTCATGAAAAGTTCAGCATAGGGTAACACTGAGCCACACGGTAAACATAGTAATCTGTTTGCCACATCAGAACATCCCATGTCCACTATTCTCATTTATCACCTCACCGTGTGTTCATCCTGTCTGAATTACCAAATATAAATACTGCCACGTTTTCCACTTCTTGCTGTTTTTAATCTTTCTTCTAATTTTCTGAGGTTTTAAAGATATACCTCACATTACAAGAAATAGCTCCCTTGTCACAATTCAAAACCTGAAATGATGGTACTATGTATGTCCTCAGCAGAGTGCCGTTTTCTAAAGCCATGGAAATATGTTAGTTGCAGGAAACCATACTTAGAAAGGTTTATGGTGTGGGCTTAATGAATGGCACAGTTGTTCACAGACTGGTGGCATCTTGGGTTAAGCACTAGTTGATAATCCTTCCAAATGTTCAGGTAATTCACTTGAGTCTGGCCCGACTGCTTTGTCAGCTGAGCTCATATTTGAATTATCCCTGCTGCTCAGCAAGAATCAATGACTAGTATGTGAGCTAGATTTCAGATTACACTGTTGCACTGGGCTTACATACTAAAAGGAGTTTTATTATGAAAGTATCCAGACTGTAAGACACAAAAGCAATTTCGCTAATTAGATTTTAACACTAGACTTGATGACTCGATTGCATCATAGAAGCTTACATGAGGATTACAGCTAAACCTTTTCCTACTGTTACATCATCAAAGACTAATTGTTACACGAGAATGTGCTGTCAGTAGTGATACTGTGCATGAGTTTAAGTCGTGTTTGGATTTTACTTTCATAATTCTGATTTGTGTTTTTAACCTTTGAAGAATAGGATCAGTATACAGAACTTAATCGTCTTTGAATGGAAAAGAAAACTGCCCGACAGCATATAAAATAATGAACATTACCTCAGTCAATGTTACAATTTTGTCTACATGTGAATAAAAATCATAATAAAACATGTTGCTGCTGGAGTTGATTACGAAGATGTTGTGGTCCATTAAAAGAAAATAATGAGGGAAAAGGATTAAATCCATAAACCAGAGGGGAACATGTTAGTTAGTAACACAGCCTGTATGGATGTGGCCACAATGCCATTACTCTTTGCTTTATAGACTCATTTTGAGGCCTCAAATTTGCAAATTACCTTCTTGTTGTTTTAGCCTTTTTTAAACCAAATGCAATGACCAAGTGGGAGATCTGACTGAGAAACTGAGGACAGTGAACGCTATGATATCCCAATAGCAACAAATTACTCTTATAAAATGAGCATCATGCTGTATTAAAGACTGAAATAGCAATTGTTTTCTGAAGTCACAGATCCAGACCTTTATATGCTGCGACTTTAGTTATTTCATTATTTTTTACAACTCCTGCTTATCATGAAAGAAAGCAAAAATGCAGGTTTAAAAATGTATTCACTGGCTTTACTTCCTAGATCCAGATAATCAGATTAAGATTATCCTCTGTAACTTGGATCCATGTGTTACTTTTCACCTGAAGACTCTAATTTCAATATGCCGAGCATAATGTCTGGATGAGCAACAAACTTCAAAAGGGGGACGTGTCACTTGCCTCACTTTGTCTGTTTAATTAGAAAAAAAAGGTAACCAATGTGCACACTTACAATTGCATGCACACATTATGTCTACAAAACAGAGGGTATAAACTAAGATGCACAGCAGGAAACACAATGAAGTGAATTTACATTTAAAAGAGTGCTGCAAGAGAAAAGCTCACATATAATTAATACATTTTCACACTGGGTCGCCAAAAAGGATACACACAAAAAAAAAAAATCAAGGATAAAAAAACCTTCTTTAAACTATGTCAGGAACTGGCATGCATCATTACAACAATTGTTGTGGTTATGAAGAAATTAAAAAAGTTCAAACAATACATCTTAGCATGTCTTAGCACCGTATTCAAGGCAGGAGAGATACTTTTTCAAAGTGCACAAGCAGAATAATGAATTCACCACACATGGGGACAGATGAAGTTGCAACCCTGTGAGTCTGGAATTTCTCAACATGTCCATTTGTTTTGCAATTTTCCACTGAGATCATTCACAACCTGATAAACGACCTCTTTTTTAGCTCCAAAGAAATGTGTGGGGTATTTCCCAAGCTCTGGCTCGCAACTGCTTAGGAATTAAAGCCATTTTTATATAGAGGCCCCATTTTCAGAGGCTCAAGGTAAATAGACAACTGACTAACAAGTAGTTTCAAATGTGTGGAACTAATTGTCACTGGAAAACTCAATATGATGTCCAAAGAGATGTTACAAGTGGAGGAGGCCACTGTTAGGCTGAAAAACCAAAACAAACTCATCAAGATGAAGAAAAACTTTACAGCTGATAAAATCAACAATCTGGTGCATTTTGATTGGTAATGTCACAAATATCATAAAGTGGATGATCACAGATTGTTTCCTTGGTTATGAAAAACTCTTCACAACATCTAGACAAGTCAAGAAAACTCTTGAGGAGGTTTACAAATGTCATCAATGGAAATACAGAGGATTTACAAACCACTGGTTATACTCAAAAACTGGAAAGTCAGGGTTTGCCATAAAATATTTAAAAGAGCCTTAAAAACTGTTAATTTGTAACAAGGTAAAATTGTATCAAAATGATGGGAAGAGAAAAAGAGAAAACCATGATGATGAAGGAAAAAGCTCATGATCTGAAGCACATCGGTCATCTTTGGTCCAACAGTGTAGAAGCAGTGTTTATGGCACAGACGTGGAACCAGGCCAGTACTGCTGATGTGACTGCCAACAGAAGTAGCATGATTATTTCTGTGAAATACAGGATTATATAGAGACCCAGAAATAAACAGCAACTGAAGGTGGCTCCAAAAATTACCTAGCAGAACATTCCAGAGAAGAAACGGAGCTTTTGGTGATACTCATGGCTTCTCAACAGTCATTGACCACAAACGACTTTCATCCAACTATTAAAAACAATCCTTTCATTTAAAATGTCAGGTTGTCCAATTACTTTGTCTGTCTGACAATTGGTGACTTTATATAGAAAAATGACAACACAGTTAACAGAAAACTTTTGTTAAACCCTCTGAATAAAACCTGTAACCTTCTTTAAAATGCTAAATCGTGAGACTTCACTTGTAAAGGTACACCAGTATAGCATTGTGAGCTCTACATTCTGAACGGGGAAAGTGATCTTATTCAATTAATATCAACTACTAATGCCCATTCTGCGAATACCCATCACCTTGTATCTCTGTTTTGGTCACCACCACCAACCCCTAAGGAAACACTTGGTTCTTTAATAATTAAATGCTCCAATGTCTTCACAACTACACAGTGTACAATGAGATTTTAAGATGATATGATTTTCTGCTTTTTGCAGAAAACAGATGTTTCAGGAAAGCAGCTGAGAAACCCAAATTTAGTAGATCAGTGAAAATCTCAAAAATTAAATTAAAGAGGCTAAAACTGTGCAGATGGGTATTAATGCAATAATGTTTGTTTACAGCTTTAAGGAGGCTGAAAACACTTCTTTACCATTACATACTTTACATGGTTAGAGAGTTGCTTTAGAAATTATGCACCCATTATCTATTTATTCAGATGTGAAGCATGGATCTCTGTATAGTAAGTGTGTTATCCTTTGTGGCCATGTGGGAGCTGTGTATCACACTCACATGAAAGCCCGAGGCTGTCCCAGGAGAAGTGTGTAAATCTCTTACTGTACATTCAGCCACCTTTTTATAATGACTTCTGCAGTTCTATTATTACCAAGGCATAGATTTCATGTTTGTCAAGGCAGAAAATAATAGCTCTGAAAGTGTTACATTCCTCTATGAAAAATGTGAAAAAGAAAAGCTCAGCTAAAATGTGCTGACTGTGGGCGAGTGCACACTGTACCTCCCACGAAGAAGAGGGGATACCGTGATTTGTATGCCTCCAACCACTGATCACATATCGTGAATGGTGTCGCGATGGGGTAAAAGGGAGCAGGGGTACAGATGGATCCCTGAGGCACCTCCATTAAGCAAAGTTTAACAAGGTAAGCATTTCTTGTGTTACACTGGTGTCAAATGCACTGCTGCCTGTAAAGTGCCTAGGGATACATTTTTCAAGTGTGAACACAAAAGGTACAATAAGACTTTGGCCTTCAGCCATATGGGAAAATAGTTGAATGAGAAGAAAATCTATTTATAACATCACATTTGCCATGCTCAGTAGAAACCAAAATAAACATCTGTGTGTATGATAAGCTAAAAACAACTTTGGAAAGAAAGGTCTATTTAGCCAGCTTGAAAAGGAAATTGGGGACTCATTAGCCATCAGGAAGCTGGTCCTGAACATTGGCAAGCTCCTGCAGAGAGTTCCACTGAGGCTAGGAGATGTTCTGTAATTTCCAACCCGGAGCTAATCTGTACAGCATGCTGTGTGGTGAGATTGCGATTTCTACTTGGGGCGGATGGCGTGGTGGCGGTGGTGTTGGTGGTGCTGGGAGGGGGGGGATGATGGATTTGTTGCATTTGAACTCCCTCATGTCTTCCTTGTCATGTCTGTAATTAAATATGTGCTCCCTGGGAGACAGAGGGGTACCGAGTAATAAAAAGCAAGCTTTGTAAGAGTCCCTCTCCCTCTCTCTCTCTCTTTTGATGCTTTAGTTTGTGTTTGTTGGCATAGTGACAACCCCCAAGACATGCCTTACATGCAGTTTTAATGCTTTTAAAAGAAAATCTCAATATCAGCCAAGAACCATATCTGCTCATACCTCGCTATGAGCTTGCAGTCAGCAAAGAATGTGGTATAATGTTAATTAAATGGCTGTAATGCACATTTCCTTTCATATAGCCTAAGAGGAAAAAAATAAATGGAGGTATTTTCTGTATTTACAGCAATTTTGAAAGACTACTGTATGTCCTAATTACATTTTTTCCACTTTTTTTCTCTTGTGGTAAATATGAGGTTTGAAACTGCAGAGCAGAGACTGCTCAGGGGTCATTAAAGCATAGTACTGAAAAACAACAACAACAAAAACTGGCAGTCACTATCTGTCTGTTATATTTTATAGCCACTATTTAAATTTTCTTTGTTAGTCTGTTTTGTGATTCACCATTGGATTTGTTTTTGTCCAACTGGAAGTTCAAAGAGTTCAAAATTTCGGACTTTCAACTGTCAACGGATCAAGTTTGATAAAGTTGGTATTTACTTTAATTTCCTGCTCTGAATAATCAAAAAAGGTATCAGTTTTAACTGGTGTTCTTGAAATCTTATTCTGGCAAGAACATTCGGATAGAAAGAAAATGTTCTATGTGAATCATATCCCCAGAACACAAGCTTGATTTATTGAAAGTTATTGATCTAACTCTTTTTTTTTTTTTTTTAGGGAGGATAATTTGTTTTAAAGGGAAGGTGTAGAGCCAAAGATATTGTGTGAGATGAGAGGTACATGGAAAAAAGAGAAGAAAAAAGCATGTAGGAAGTTAGTTGTTGTTTGGTCCACTTATCAGCACAATCAGCTGTTTCAACAGCAGCTGCAACCTGTAGTACATGGAGCAATCAAGGCAGGCTAACCCCCCTAGTGCATAATTGCTGCAATTTGTGTCAGAAGTCAGACTCATAATTTAGTATCAAAAATCTGAACACATGTATGTGATACTAGCCTAGTCTAACAGCTGTTTGTGAGGTCATTACAAAAATCAGTTTACTGTTTAGTGTGGACGCGTTATCACTGCCTTTTTCATGTCACTGAGCACGAGTTATTATTAAATGTAGTTCAATAGCAAGTATATATTTCATGTCAGGAACATGTGAAATATACCATGTGTATATCACCATGACAAAAGAAAAAAAAACTTCATGCTTCAATCATATCAGGACAAAAAGAGGTTGGATCAAAATTATCGCAACCATGTGCAATGAACTTGCAATCTCATTGGACCAAATCTGCAACCACTCACGGTTGTTGTGGTCGTTCAAAATGGTGATAAAAACAGACGCTTTAATTTGGGAAGGAATTGAGTTGCAGAGTCATTACAATGTGTTAGCAATCACAGCATGATCACAGAAAGGATTCCCTCTGCCACAAACCCTCTAACCTCTTTTTGGACTTTTTAAAAGTGGAAAATATGAATTTTATGAAGAATAAAGAATAAAAAAAAAGAATGCCATTATTTGAAAATCTCATAAACTCATATTGTAGTCACAATGGAACATAGAAAATACATTACATGTTTAAATGGAGAAATCTGTTCTAAGTGTCATATCTCAGAAAAGCTGGAACTTTTCTTTGGAAAGTTGAAAAATGTTTGCCTTGTTTATCTCTGTGTAACATCCCCACTTCTTTTAATAACATTCCTGGCAACTGAGGAGAACAGCTGCTGGACTTTTGGGAGAGAAATGTTATCCTATTTTTGTCTGATGTAGGCTTCTAGCTGCTCAGCAGTCCTGGGTCTTTGTTGTGTTTTTCATTTTCATTTCACGATGTGTCAAATGTTTCCAGCTGGTGAAAGGTCTTGACTGCAGACCTCCAAAGCTATGCTGTTCTAATTGCTGCAGGATGCAATAGTATGCAGCTTAAAATATTCAAGACTTTTCCTCAAAAAGATGTCATCGGATAGGAGCATATGTTGGAAAAGGGTAATTAGACATAGTTTAAAACAAACAAACAAACAAACAAAAAACTTTGTTGGATACCCCAAATAAATAAATGTTCTTGGGAAGAAAAATGCAGTTTTTGCAGGACTCACTCAAGATTCAATTTTGGGGGTTTGCTCAGTATCACGGGCATTTGCTTTTAATTAGAAAAGTAATTCAATACAAAAGAGTTGTTTCTTTTTTATGTAAATAGGTTCATTTTATGGGTCATTTTGCATTAAAAGTCCCTCGGATTACCATTGTCAGTTGCACTGTAGCCGTGTAAGTAATGTGCAATTTATTATAGAGCAGCACGTTGGTCATCGTGTGTTAGTACCTCAGCAAGTTTAATAGTTTCATAACACCCCATAATAAATCCCTTCAGACCAATCTGATTCCGTTGTTTGCACTCCTTATTTGTTTTCCCAGCATACAGAACTGGCTGTTAGAGCCGGAAGAGCTGATTTATTTATTTAAATAAGACACTGCATGAAAAGTGCACACAGCTGCCTAAGCCTGAGTACATGAACCTTACTAAAACTGTAAGTTTGAAGATTTAGATGCAATGTTGAAGCTATTTAAATAAAGTTTTTAGAGGGCAACTCCAGTACAGATTAAGTGTGTATTAGAAAATAAACATTAATCAGTGGTTGACATTACATAGGCTGCTAATGTGTGCTGGCTAGCTGGTTAAAACCGTAGTTGTTTGTACAATGCAGTATTTGCTATTTGTTCCGCGTCCAAATTTCCTCACCAATTCTTTTATTCAAAGTCTCAAGTCACAAGTTGTGTTTTTAGGTCCATTCTTGCCTGTGTCTAGCTGAAAGACTATAATTTTTGTGACATGAGTCTAAAAGTCCAGGACTCAACTCTGCTTAATTACTGTATTCGTTCGCTACACTGAACACAGGAAGCTGCTCGCGATGGCTCCTGAACAGTTCAGATTACAAAAATAGCTTTCTGTGATAAAATCTCAAAGTTACTTGAATGTTAACAGTTTGGTTGTTTGTCCGCAAATGCGTAACAATATGTGAAATAGTGTACCTGTGATGTGTTTCGACAACAAAAGCAAATTAAGTCCCAACAATGTGGGCCCTGCACTGCCCGCCAGCATATATTACTGGCCATAAATCCAGTTTTATCGCTCCTGCATTCTTGAGGATAAATGTCCTCTCTACAAAGTGATATTAGGTATCACTGTGCAAACACAAAACCGATGATATCTCCTCTATCTCATGCATTGCTCATACAGAATCTTTGTGATCAGGGTTGAGGGGTCGTTTAGCGCTCAGCTTTTATCTCATATTTCAACAGAACAAGGAGCCAATTTGCCTCTGTGCTTCACTGATGCAGGTTTATTGTGATTGTCTCGTCAGCAGTTTCATATAATCATAATAATTATGTGACACTTTGCATCATGAAGTGCTTTCTAGAATATACATGTTATACACTATTGAACACGTTGAAATAAATCTTCATTTTCACCAGACTGGAAAGTCAGAGCTGGATCTGATATTGCCATTTTGACAGCCTTTCCAAGATCATATTTCAGGTCTAACATGTTCATTCCTTCTGCATATAAATGACTGTACAGTTTGTACAAGGGAGTGGAATACATTCCTCCCACAAACTGCCCATGCCTATACCCTATCTCAGCAGCCATCAGACTAGATAATGCACACCGGTTCCACTCTGCTGCTGTAGAGATTGCAGTTTCAACAAAATAAAAAATAGTCGGGAAAAAATGCAGTGTTTGTCATATCTGCCCCGATGCTCACTGTGTGAGAGCGTGGCTCCTGTGTTTCTCTGTACACAGGTTGTTGAGCAAACTTGTTATGATGGACTTGGGTTTGTGTTGTCAACTCTGCAAATGATCTGTGACTGAGGCTGTCTGCCAGCCCTGATCATGCAGATACTGCCATAAAGTCATGTTTATCAGTTTTGTTTTATATTTTGTTTGTCCTCAGACTTGGAATATTCATAATTGTATTCAGGAATATGCAGTAAATCAGAGAAATTATACTATTCCTTTCCAAGAAGGATCTTGTGTTTTTCTCAGACGTAGACATAGTAGCTTTAAGTTAGCATGAGCAGCCTAGCCATGGCAGTTTTACCAATAAGTAGTAAAAAATGTTCTCTGTCAAAAGTTTTCTTCCTCTACAACAAAAAGTGTTGGATGATGTTTGAGGTTTCAGTGTCACGGACCTGCCCTGAGTTGTTTTAACGCTCTAGAAGCCCAGGATGGCTTAGCACGCATTCTCTGTCCTGAGTTTTCCTTCTCTATAGCGAGACCATCACGCTCATTAGCCACATATATAAAAAGGAGCAGCTCTTGCTCTTTGTCCTTATGTCAACTTCCTAAGTGTGGTAAAGAGGGTATAAATTTGTTGACTTTTAACTGTATTTTACAGCTTTTCCTGCTGATAAAGACGCCCCCACACAGCCATTTATACTACACCAAGGTTAAATGATTTTTAATTGGAGATTATGTATCGGAATTTCAGGAGTGGGACCACGCCTCCAAACACGCTCCTTCCGGTTGTCATCTATATAGGTTCCCCCAGTTCTGCAAGCTTTTCATTCTCGTTTACGTGCTCCACCCTCCCTCCCTCTTTGTTCTCAATTCTTAAACTTCTTCACTCCTATTTAGTACACGAGGATCTACCAGGCCCAGGAGCTGTCGCCACTCCCCTTCGAGGCCTTCCTGTGTGTGAACTGTCTACTATAGAAGTTTGGACTAAAAAAAAACAACCTATCACTAAAGCTCTTATTGTGGAAATACAGGTGCTATGATATAGTCAACTACTAAAGCTTTTTCTGTAATTTCATATAGAAAACTGAGATTTACTATCAAATTGCACATCTGTATCTTGTATTAAAGCATTCAGGGATCAAATGTGCAGTTAAGCATCTTCCCACTGACAGAAAGTAGAATTTCACTCATCTGACCTAGTTAAGTGGGCTGTATATGCCCTGTGATGTAAAGTGAGTACGACATCCCATGTCAAGATAATATCACAAAATAACCAGGATTTATTCAATTCTCTTGATTCATGGAATTAAATTATGCATGGTGTGGCCTCTGTTGGAGGTATGCAGTCTTAGACTGCTCTTGTATTATCTGCTTGGGATGTTTGCACTATTGGTGAGAACCATAATTTCTCAATAATTGAAAACTGAAAAAGTCTCAAATAATAAACACTTAAAAAAAATCTTTATTAACCAGGAACTAAAACACTCGAGATTAAAGGGTTGAATCACTGAGTGTTGGTTGTGAGCTGGCATTCCAGGCTCTGGTTGCCCAGGTAATAGCCCTGTTACGTTTGCTGTGCTACCTGTGTAGTGGGCGCTGCATGACAAATTTAACATGACATCTTGTGTCTTGTGCCGCAAACTTTGTGGCACTTCTGCCGGCCATGAACTTCTCGATTTCTGTAACCTGGCACGCTGAGTCTGCCACACCTGGGTTAAAAACACCTGTGTGCGATTGTGTTGGTTTTTACCAATGCCATGGACTGATATTCCAGTACAGAAGCTCAGGGACATACAAATATGTCTGTCCATGGCTCAAGGAAGCATTAGCCTAGCTTGATTTTCAGTAGCAACATTGTAGCTTCCAGAGAAAACCTGTGCAAGGATGAGAACAACATACACAATCCCGAGACAAATAATGTGTCTAGGTATTTACTCAGCAAACAATTCTGTCACTTCATATGCAATTCACCTTAAATTAATCCTTTATGTGCGCCCAAAATGCTACATTTGACCTTAGTTCCTATAGAGGAAGACAGAAATTGGAGGAGCAACTTTTAAGAAGTATGGAAATTATACTGTAATAATATTAATAATAATAATGACTTAGGTGTGTATAGCACCTTTCAAGAAACCCATGGATGCTTTACACAAGAGTAGCTAGACGTTAAAGAGGCTAGAGGTTGAGGGTTTTGTTGAAGAGGTGAGTTTTGAGAAGTTTCTTGAAGGACTCCAGTGATGGGGCACTGCGAGTTCCAGAGGTGCCACAAAGGTATTCCCCAAAGGTATTGAGGTTGGTGCAAGGGACAGAAAGGAGACCGAGGGCTAAGGGCTGTAGCAGACTGTGTGTATGTTTCCAGCAGGTCAGAGAGATACCGAGGTGCCAGGGCATTGAGGGATTTGTAAGTAAGAAGAAGGATCTTGTAAGTAATGAAAGCCTTGACCGGGAGCCAGTGGACACTTATGAGGGCGGGGGTGATATGTTCCAAGAACCTACTGCCTGTTATAAGCCTGGCAGCTGAGTTCTGGACATACTGGAGCCTATCCAGGGCTTTAATGGAAATCCCAAATAGGACCTCTTTGCAGTAGTCCAACTGGGTCGTGACAAAAGCATGGATGAGAGTCTCTGCTACAGAGTCAGTGAGTGGTGGCTGAAGTCGAGAGATGATCTTTAGGTGGAACAAAAGCTGTTTTGGTAACAAATTTGACATGAGTAAGGAATGAAAGAGTGAAGTCCAAAATGACACCCAGATTGCAAACCTCAGAGGAAGGTAAGATGAGGCAGCCTGTGTCAATCGTCTGTAGTAGGGTTTGGGGCCACAACCAAGAGCTCTTTTTTATTACTGTTAAGCTTGAGCAGGTTGGTTGACATCCATATTTTGATTTCATTCAGGCAGTTGACAAGTGACTGTGGGGGGAGCAAGGTGGAGGGTTCGGTACTGAGATAAAGTTGTTTATTATTAGCACAAGAATGGAAGCAAGGACCATGGCGATGGATGATCTGACTAAGGGGGAGCATTATGATGGTGACCGTGGGGAACACCATGGTTAACTGGAGCAGAGGTGGATTGGGAGTGTCCCATGGTGTCAAACTATGTTCTGTTGGAGTGGTATGACTGAAACCAGGAGAGTACTGTATCGGTGAGACCAAGATAGCTGGTTAGGCTGCAGAGAAACATGGTGTGAGAAATGGTGACGAAGGCTGCAGAGAGGTCCGGGGCGATGAGGATGCAGATGTGGCCAAAGTCAGCTACTTGACCATATATATTTTAAGAAGGACAAACTATGCTCAGGCCAGGAAAAGCTATCCAATTCCAGAAACAGACCATTGACTCTTTCCAAGCATCTACAAAGGTGACAAGCTAACACAAAGCCACCAGCAAAGAACCCAGAATGATGTTAAACTAAATGTATACTAACCCCAGCCAAGCAGCCAGACCAAGCCTTCAACAGATAACAGAAGCAGTCAGACTTCTGGCATATGAACCTTCATTTCTATCCGTGACTGTTTCTACAGTAGAATTGCCACGTTGATCTCTGTGAAGCGCTCTTTGGACTGGTTTTCAGCTTTGCTCTTGGCGATGCTGTCATACTTAAACATTGAAAGAAAAATTTTGTGGGATCGTGTCAGTGTGTGGGCAAGTAACCTAAGGTTTATATCTTTAACTGCTAATTATCTGACAGTGTATTTCAGCCCATGATGTAGAAGTGATATTTATGAATTATAGAGTAGTTCATTACTTGCTGCAGGATGCAATCAAGTGATGTAATACATGTCCTTTCTTTAAAAGTAACAAGTAATGTATTTCTTTACTTTTTGTTTGCTCTTTTCTATGGCACTGTCTGATGTTGAAGTGTGCTTTACTTTGTGTATGCTATCTCAAGGCCACAGAAATGAAATAAAAATACATTTGTTCTGTTGCTTTTATTCTTAAAAAGTGCCTGCGATTACATTATTCATAGAACTTCAGGTCAGTCTCTTAAAATGTTGTAATCATTAACACATTTCTAATCTAATAAAGCTTTAATATTCCCACTCAAACAAACAATTTTGAGTTTGACAGATTCAGTAGATTCAGGTTTTCCTTTTCTTTACAGTGTAAGAGAATGCTGTTATTCTTTGAGACCAATATCACTGCCAGATTATTCCTCCATTAGTAAAACCAGTTCAGAGCGCCTTTTAATGGACATACTTGGGGCACAAGCCAAAGTAGTCATTTACAGCACTTCTGTTCTGAGAAATGACTCACAATTAGCTCCATTGAGGTAACTGTCAGCGCACTAATCTCTGGCTTTTTTCCATATAATTAAAGGAGCTGCTTTCAGGGTGTTTACACAAAAACACGATCAGATTCTTGGGAACAATGGCCTTGTTGATGAGTGGGAGATTTTTATTGGATCTCCCTGAGGCTTCTGCATGTGGGAAGACAGGTCACCTGCATCATTCAACCAAATCCCCCCACTCCACCTCCACCTCATCTCTCCCTCAGGATAATGCGGGTGGTGGACAGATGAGTGTTGACTAAGTGATGCTGACTTGCGAGTCCTCGCCTCCCTCAGCTTGTGTGTGACTAAAAATCCTCGGGTTGTGTTCTCGTGTAAGTGCATAACTAACTCAGAATGCAGTGTTTTCACATCGTGACAGTGGTATGTTTACTGAAGTAGCCTAAAGGATTCGCCTCCACTAAGAACACCCCAAAGGACTCTGTGTATATTACACTTATTACTGGCTATTTTCTTCGGTGATGTTTCTTCTGCAACAACATCGTAAGCCACTTTATGGCATTTGTTATCTTGTCTTCACACATCAAACTAGCAGCAGCTGAAAAAGAAGCAATTTGATAATTGGTCATAATCAGGTGTGTGGCTAAACTGGGCCACATGTTCCTCCTTCAAACACACCAACCATCTGAGATTCATTACTTCAGCATGGCTAAAAATTAAATAAAAGTCATGTTTTGAAATGGGCTAGTCAAAGTCTGGACCTGTTCCTGCTCGAAAATGACCTGCCCAAAATGAGTATGTCCCTGCAATTACAAACTCTATATAAACAACCTTGGGTTTAAAATAACACTAAAACTTTTGAGACTTCGTCAATATAAATATTACTGCAATAAATGTTACAGAAGATGCTACTTTTTCAAAGTATCCGAGGATGGAACATGGAAATAAGATTTTTTTCCTTGGCTAACTTTTTTTTTGTATTTCATAGCATATAACCCAATGAAATTTCTTAGGTATAGAGCAACATAAAAGATTTAATTTTATTTACATGTCTAAAAATGCTTGTTTTTGAATAGTTGTTTTGAAAAACTACCCACATGGATGCATAATGGGTCTTGTTTTTGCACAGTGAAATCAATCTCTGTGACTTTAAATTCTAAAGGGGCATTAACTTCAGCTTCTATTGGCCGATTTGCATTAATCATTTGAGCCAATAGAATCACGGTAACATGACCACGTTAACATCAGTCCCACCGATCACAAATTAAAATATACATGGCCCAAAATGCACGCTTTCTTTCCAAGCTCCTTAGACTTACACATGCTCAGACAACCTCCAATGTGGCTGAATTAAAACAATTCTACACAGAAGAGTGGGCTAAAATGAATCCACAGCAATCTGAAACACTCATTGCCAGTTATCAAAAATGCCTGATTGCAGGTCCTGTGACCAAGGGTGGCACAACAAAAGTTACTGGGTTTATTTACTTTTTCACATTGTAGGCTTTCATTGTTTTTTTCATGATCATTTAAAATCTGTATTTTGTATTTTCTTAGCTTACCCATGACTAATGTTATTTCTTAATGAGCTACAAAAAGTGTGCATTACCTGCAAAAATGGCAAGCACCATCCTATTTCAACTTTTTGAATTGCAGTTAAGCATCAGTCTGCTCTATGCAGCGTCCTTCACTTGGAAAGCCTCACTATGAAGAGATTTCTGAAGAAATTACGTGCATGGTTTGTTGGCTTTACAGATGATGATGGAGCCGCCTCACTCTTGTGTGAACACATCAACCCTCAAATGACCGTCACTCACTGCATCATTCACAGTTAGAACTTACAGTCCATCATTCAGTCCGCAGCATTTTCTGCTTTTCATTCTGACATTATTTCACATTAAATATTGAAGTTAAATGGCACAGCTGAGAAAGTGGTGCTAAGCAGAACAGGGATTTAATTTTAACATGCTAAACTGTTTGTATTACTATAAATGATTAATTGTCCGAAGAGGAAAATGAGAGACTGGGAATATTATGCATGTTCTTTTTATTTTTCTTAACAAAATATTATTGTAAACTCTGTGTTTGTAGTTTATAAATGGCAGCAGTACAGGCTTTCAGGTCATGGCTTTTACCCTATTTGAATTCAAGCCTCAGCAAAAAGTTATTTTGGTGAATCAGTACTAACATCTGTGCTTTTCCAGCTATGACGAATGATTTAGAAAATGCTATTAATACCTGCTGACCTCGAACTTTGAAAACTCAGTGAGTTTTTCTATGTTTGCAACGATAGGAAAAGAGTGAAAAACTCTTTCAAATGGGGAGGAAGTCCAACGAAGAGATAATGAAGGTGAAGTAAGGAAGGAACAAAGATCGATGGGAGGAATGGGAGGCTGAATAGTTAGATGTCGGATAAACTTACTGCCTTCAGAATCTGTCTTTGTGAGTGCGGCTGGCTGCTGATAGCTGGTGGGTATTTGGGAAGGGTTGAGACTGGGCCTGTACCCGTGACTCACTGGCCACAGGTGTCAGTCAAACTCGACCTGGCTGCCAGAGGAATGTGGTAAACAAGCCAGTGTGGTCCCAGAGACCCGAAGCAAGGAGCATCTAACAGAGCAGCAACGTGACCGCTGAATCAGACTTTCAGCTGCTCCCTGAAGTGCAGTGAACACCTGGAGGTGAAGGAAGACAGAAAAAACACCCCTATCTCTGCCTCTACTATGACTTTTTTTAGGAGTTGTATGCCAGGTCTTTATGCCCAGAGGCGATGTGAGCCAAGGTTATTGTTCAGCCATCTAACAGTGCACTTTTCTTCCTTCTCGGGTTCCACTCGACTTCTTTCATTTGTCAAATGTGAGAGATTCCCCCCAAGTTCACAAACTAACAGATCTAAAACATACCTGCATTAAATGCAAACTTCATCTTTCATTATTTTCATCAGTAGATTTCTAATAATTACTCAGGTACTTGGGTATTTGGACGATGGTACGTTTTTTGTTTTTTTTTAAACTTTTAACAAAAGTATTGTATTTTCTGTTTAAGAATGCTGTTTTATATGTTGCTCCACTTTTTCAGATACCAAATAAATGAAAAATGTAACTGTAACCGTCCAAGTACTCAGGGACCCTCATTCATCTTTCTTGATCTAAAGTAATATTTCAGAAAGCGTGCTCAAAAACCTTTTCGCTGTGTCATTTCTCATTATTACACATAATTTATGGATGTCTATGGTTTAAGAATTTCATGTTAATAGCACCTTTATAAATATATTTACTTAGAAAACGGTGTTCAATACTTATTTTACCCGCTGTAAATATTTGCATGAATATAAAAATACAAAAAAAAAAAAAAAAAAATCCAGTAAATGTGTTTAAATCAGCACCTTAGCCTTAAATAATCTAAGACAGGAAGTGCTGACATCCACTGTGTGAAACTCTCATTAACTACTGCCACACCAGTTTCCCTTTTAGTTCTGCTTTTGGAATGACTGTTTTGAGCTGTAGCAACTATTCTAGTACAGGAAATAATGGGGAACTTTGTGTACACGCGAGGTGTCATAGTTTATTATATTGTTTTTACACACTTTCATGTAAATTTTTAGAATATTAGCTGCATTTTTCAGTCATGTTTGTGACACCTTAGCACAGGAATTCAATAAATCCAGGCTTAAAGGGAAAGACAAAACACGGAGACCGCACATAACAATAAATGAAGTTATCTAAGAGTCAAAAGCTAAATGTGTAACCAGTTTAAATGTCATGTGTGTAACATTTAGATGTGTGGACGTGTGCTCTTTAAGTAAATTAAAAAATTAAGTTCAGTCAAAGTGACCTGAAAGAGACAAAGAGAGAGGCTGACTGTTGATGCCTATATTTGTGGGTGAGCAGTCAACCCAAACTTTATTCTAAATAAAAAACTCTGATATAAAAAGGCACAAAATGTGGATCTAGAGGCCAATGGACGATCACACCTCTCCTTGAGAGCGGAGACCCACCTCATAACCCAGAACATAAAGATACAAAGCAAATCATTTTTCAATCTGAACACAGTCCAATTTTTGTAATCAACATTCTCAACCCAATATTATTTATAAATATCACATTTACATTTACAACAAATATCCTTTGTATCATAAAATACACATCCCAGTACTTCCCTACTTCCCAGTCTCAATGATCCGGCAACGTTGGATCCTGTGGATGCATTTTTTAAACCTTTATTATACTCTGTTTTGGGCATGAACAGCTGGAGACCCATTGGCTGATGTTATACTTTGAAGTGTGTTTAAAGTTTGCCGGTTAGACCAGTATTTGGTGAGAGTTCTTTGCTGACAAGTCCAGTTGGACACAAAACAACAGGCAGGTCTGCACGGACCTTCCAGTCAGCAAATGATAACAAACTTTACATCACTAAGACACCGTCGGACCCCAGTGGACTATTTGGAAAGCATAATATAGGCTTCAAAAATACAAAAAGCAGAAATATTGGAATATAATAGATGTGCAACTGTAGCTAGGCATAACTTATATACAAGGGCCACGTGTCAATGTATCTGCCACTATGTTTTTCTTTCTCTTAATGAGACAACCCCCAAGTTAAAGGATTGGAAGAACAAAGCCCATCTCATTAACTTCTGACTCAGATATTGAAGTAACTGAAAAACAGTTAGAGGTGTTTGACTGGAGGGTACAGTGACTGCTGTCGACAACATTAAAGTTCTTTCGCCTTTTACTGGTTATGCTTTAAAGCACAATGATTGGTCCCTACTACGTACTATGTAGTCCATCAGGGTTCAGGACAAAAGTTACCCGATTGAAACGTCGAATAAAAGGAAGTCGAAATTAAGCAAGTTCACATGAGAAAAATCAAACATGTAAACTTGATTAAACCAAATCATACATGTGACACTACAGATGAGGCTACCCAAGGTTGACAGAGTTTATCTGCACACAGCTGCATAACACAAGAAAATATTACATAAAACAGATAAAGATGTTTTTCACAGTATTGATCACATCTAAATTCTTAGTGATGTCTTGACTTCAAAAAAGGCACAATCTTACAGTATCCTTGGCTGATCATTCATAAAAATCTTTATGCAAAGCTTTTGCACGATGTTTTACATGAGCCTTTAAGAAAGATAAGATGAAAGAAATATTTCTATCTCTAAAAAAAGAATTCCGTGTAGGGAAAAAAGGCTGGGAAGAATCATAGGCGTATTTCACATCCCTTTTCTGTTTTATTACTTTCATTTCATTTTTTACAGCTTTTCCTGGAGCCAAGCACAACCACAACTATTTTAAAAATCAATTAATCATTTAAGTTATATTTTTAAAAATATGTTTCTCTTTTCGTTGCTAAGGTTTAATCTAACTTTCCCAAATGCATATGTTCTATTTTTGCTTTGTGATTTACCTGCTAAATCATATAAAGCACATTTTTAAAAATGATGGATGATTAACAACTGCTACAATAGCCGCATATTCATCCCCATCAATCACGGCTGAGTGTTTGCTGTTAAACATTAATGCTACTGGTCAGTGTATATTAGAACCTGTCCTTGAGTATAAACTATAACATAAGAAAAGCTCTCCAAAAGTTGAATCTGTTCATCTGGACGTAGCGTTTCTTGTGGGAGAAACGTTTAGTCACTCATCCAAGTGACTTCTTCAATAAGAAAAGCTCTGCTTTTGATTTATTTTTTGCAATGTTCTGCAATGATCTGACACGAGGCTATAGTTCATTGAGGCTGTTAAAATATTTCAATTTGTAGAGTAAATGATATGATTAAGAATTATGATCATGAAGGACTGTAAAGCACACTCAATGGGGAACAGTTAATTTGTCAGTTTGCCAAGATCTATATGGTCTTGGCTGCCTACTCTTTCAGACTGCTGCACTGCTGCTGTTTGCAAGCATATAGGCCTCGAGCTTTTATGTGGCAGTGTTTTATGGGTGTTTTGGTACATGGTGGTGTTTTTGATTTGTTTGTAATCTAAATGCATCAACGATTTTGCTGTCTTAGCCAAAATTCTTTACAAGGAGTTTAAATATGAGCGTAGTTTGACCAGGTAAAAATTTATCGCTGAAGTAATGAATCTTTTTTTTCTTGAGTTGGTTCATAGTGCAGCATGGATTAAAGGCATGGATTTCTGATTTTGTGTTAGTTGATATATCTTGATATGTTGATGGTCCTCCAAACACCATAGAAATATCTAAACATTTATAAACAGTCATGATTTTGAACAAATTCAATTAATATTTTTGTTATTGACTACAGAATCTACAGACCGCAGTAGATGCAGAGCAGTACAACTGCCTTCATATAGCATCACTTCAAAGCAACAGTCATTCCCTATGAAAATCACTTGATCACTCTCGTTGAGAGTGAAAACTTTTTCTTAACAGGAAGAAACTTCTGACAGAATCAGGCTCAGGGTAATTAATTGTTGAGTTCACAAAGGAAAGAGCCACCAAATCCAGCAGCCGGTTTTAATTGGATTTTGGAGATTGGAAATAATAGATTCTGGAAGATTAAACATAACTAATTTTGCCAACCTTCCTGTGCCTTCATTCATCTTTTAACTTCCCAGATTTGTCTTGGGATTGCATGTGGGGTGGGAGCTGATGGCATATTGGGACATTTCCTCATGAGATCCATCTGGTTATCAGAATTCCAAATAAAATCAGTGTAGATTAATGCAAACTTGGGCAGCTTACCAAACAATTTAAAGAATATAAATGGAATAAGAAAAATAGTTTAAAAAATAAATAAAAGCTTCTTTTATGGGATAAAACAGGAAAAAACTACATATAATCCATCTGATAATTATAAAAGAAGCATTTAAGTTATTATATGAATATTATGATTATAATATACATATAATTTTGTTATTGCAAGTGATGTATCCGCAATCTACTGAATGTACCTACAGTCCTGAAGTTAACCTCAGCAAAGTATTAATTCAGCACTCAGTGCTTTTCAGCGAAGGAGTTCAATCAGTTCAGTCTGAGCCAGAGAAATACTCAGCACTCTGTTTACAACAGTAAAGAGACGGAGCTAAGTGTTCCACATGGAGAGAGGGATCAATACATAAAAACAGCACAGCTGGCCTGACAGCCTGTCTTTTCCCGACAATGTCTAATGCAGCAGTGAGAAAAATCAAAACATCAGCTGCTGGGACTCCTGGCACATGTCAGCTTGACAGCCGTCTCTGTCATTTTAAAAATTTTGACAAATGGCACTTTTTATTTTTGTGGTCACGTTTCTCCAAATCTTTTTTTCTAGCAGTTTGTAACAGCTGCCACTGGAGCTGTATCTGGGCTGAAGCTGCACAAAATTTTGAGGAATGCAGATCGCCTGCAAATGGCTTGTTTTTAATGAAGCATTGACATTGTTCTCAGATTAAACTTGGGACTTGTTCAGTAAGAACTTGTGCATCAGGGTCTTTGAATGAGAAATGTGCTGTGATAATGAAAGAAATTCAAAACTCTAGGAGGTCAAAAAGCATGCAAATTAAGTCTAATTTCAAAGTATTGCTTGTGAATTTTATAAGAACACAAAGTCAAAAAAGTCACAAAGAAAAAGTTTTGTTCCTGTTTAATTACCAGTATGCATTTTAATACAAATATCTTTTTTTTGCTAAAGTGCTCAAGTTGGTGTAGGAGGAAGTCACTCACTTTAGATTGATTGTAGTTAAATTTTGTGCTGGCATTTATGATCCTACATCAAAAAAAGGCTCCAGTACCACACAGTGACTATAAATAAACAATGGATGTTGTCATTGTTCTCGCTATGTGAACCTGCAATTTCTCTGTACTCTCTGCCTCGTCCCTCACCTATCCTGCGTGTGTATATACAGTATGCTTTACCTGTGGATGATCATGCATGCGTCAGTCTTTTCTGCATTGCATTTCTCCACTTACCTTTGAAGAAACCTTATCTTTTTCTCTTTGTGCTCAGATCTTTTGGAGAAAGATTGTGTAAGTTATCAGACATACAAACATTAAGTTCAAGTTTATTGTAGTCACTTTGACACCACTGAATTTGGGATAGCAGGAAGCAGCAGAATCGGACACCATAAATCCCTCACTACCTGAGAGACCTGAGCCAGAGGAGTTCCATCTCCTTTGTTGCCAGTCTTCAGAGAGGGTCCTGCCTCCACTACAGTTGTCATCCCCCCGTCAAGCCACCAGAAGTGTCCAGTCACCTGCCCCGATGCCAGCCTTTAGCCAAACCAGAGGTGTCCTGTGGCTTTAGCCAACGTTAGCCCACTAAGAGTCAGCCTCCTTTGCAACCTCCAGAGGGTCTCATTCACTTCCATCACTCTCCTTCAAGCTTCCTAAGGTGCCCAGTCAGTCATCACTGGCTGCCTCCTTGGCCTCATGAGTGAATCCATCACTGGCCTTCAAGCTAGTCCCTTGTGAGGCTGAGCCACTGGCTGTTCATTTTGCATCCGAGGGAGTCTCATTTCCTCAGCCATCAATTTCTTATCGGAGCTGCTGTGTCTCGATCACTGGCCACCCGGTCAGGACCCAGCGTTGCTCCATCTCTGCCATTGATCATCCGACCAGATCCAACTCTGTGTCTACTGTTGAGTTGTTTCCCCTTTGCTGCCCCCCTGAACTGCCATGTTCCCTTTCTGACCTGATGGCTGGACTCAAGAGAGGCAGGGTACACCCTCAACAGGTCACCAGTCTGACACAAGACTAAAAACAGAGAGACAGACAACCATTCAGATTCAAATCTATGGGCAATTTATAATCACTAGTTCTAACCACAACAATTGCATGTGTCTTGATTGCAGAAGGAAGCCAGAGTACACAGAGAACACATGCAAAAACAGGGAGAACATACAAACTCCACAGCGAAGAGCCCTGGTCCCAAACTCAGGACCTTCTACAATGGCTAATTGCCATGCCCTCTTTCTCCCACTGTTAAATGTGTCAATTTTTATATAAGTCTTAGTAAATATATCAACTGGACTTCTATTTGTGCAACTCTAACAGCTGTTTGTCAGTGGATTACTGGACAGGTGTCAAAGGCAAAATGCCTGGACTGGCCTCACTGACACTCTTACAGTGGTCAATGGGACCCAGTCACCATTTGAATTGAAAAAGTTTAAATTTTGTATTTGTTTGTATTTTGTACAAATACAAACAAAAAGGTTCTCATGTCATCACCGCTGCTATAACTTTACAGATTTCCTAAATATAATAGAATGTAATTTACAGAACTTGTCTTTACTGTTCCATATGATTTTTTCTTTTTTCAATTCTTTATTAACATAAAATTAACCATGATTCATCCTAAACTAAAACTGCTTGAAGGTGGAAAATAAGGACACAAAGGATCAGTCTTATATTTTGATGATAGAGACCCTGTGTAAAACTAAACTGCCTAAATCTATTTAATATTGATCCAAAAATTCAGCAACAGGAAATCTTGTTGAACCAGATCTAGAAGTGATTGAATACACTTTCAAATTCAGAGCTTACACAACTGCATCCACAGAGACTTTCACTGCATTAAAATTCATGTCCTGTTTGATGCATTTAAAAACATGCAGAGGTGGTGATGGGGGCGGATGATAGCAGAACTCGTAGTGTTTCTACTATTGCAAATAAAGCTTAAATGAAAAAAGACAAACCAAAAGTTACAAAACCAATCAGAGGTCAGAAGGTTTTCTTAAAGAGGACAAGATGGTTTCTTTCTTACCTTGTTGATCAGGCACTGGTACAGCCTGGACAGCCCAATGAATTCCAAAACCAATATGTTTCATCTGATGTGGAATCATGGAATGATCTGTCTTCACCTGCCAATTCTCACCAATGTTGCCAAAAATGTGACAGATTTAGAATGAAATTCACATTTTTCAACCTTCACGGACAGTTAATTCCCCCAAATTCTTAACAGTATCTGCCGTGCATTTATGGAGTGCTCCTTGAGGTCCTTAGAGAAGAATAAAAAATAGAGAACGAGACAGGCAGGGAAAGCTCTTAAGACATTGTTTATGACACCTTTAAACAGCGTTTGCTATGAATGGCATAACCAGATATTAGGGGTGCAACGATACACAAAATTCACGGTTCGGTTCGATACTTTGGTGTCACGGTTCGATATTTTTTCGATACAAAAAAAATGTTCATGCCTTTTTAATTTGTCATTTATTAAAATTATAAATATATATTTTAACTCAAAAGTACAGTTTTTAAATTTAACCCTAACCCTTGTGCGTGTTTTTTATTTTGACAGCGAATGCGCACCTGCGGACCACTTATGTGCAGCCCTGGTTATTTAGCTCGTCATATTGCAGCCACAGAAATTCTTTTGTCCATGAAACCATAAAGCTGCACTTTCTTTTTGCCTTATAGTCTGATTTGTCATAACTTCTCCGTTTTGTGGTAAGCTTTTCTTTGGCTGTCACTTCTTCACCCTGACCTGTCTTATTTGGCTCAGCAGAACTAAAATATATATCTGCGTCTTCTCCAGCTCTCCAGTAGCTCGTAGTCAAATATAAATCCTGCTGCTTTTACACACGCACTCACATAAGCTCAGCGATTCTCTGCGCGATCAACCTCTCACATGTTTAAGCTTGCTGCGGGAGATTTCACTTGTCATGTTTGCATAGTAAGCTAACGATTAATAAGACGATGTCAGAGGAATTGGTGCACAAATTATCATCACTCACAGATCAGTGCTGTCGCTCTCTATACACAGTTCGCACGATTGCAAAGTGAAAGCAAAAAAACAAGCGCAAATTCAAACGCGATTTCAATATGTCACATATTGACAGTGGCTCACCGATGCCAATGACATAATTACCCAGCTACATTTCCGAAAGAATGCAAAAGCATTGACATATATTTTTCCTTCCTACAATAGCCCGACGGGCAGGGAAGAGATAGATTTTGGTAGCCCGACTGAAAAAATCGCTAGCCCCGGGACGTCGGGCTAGCGATATTGCGAGCCCTGTATCTGATTGAGGAATCACTCATCTTTGGAAAAGAGAGTTTATTACAGAGAAATGTCTCTTTCCAAAATAAAAGCTATACTATCCGCTTCTTCTGGGCTATATTCTCAGCAGCATAAGGAGAATCATGTGCTAACAGCTGTCTAAATGACTCGGCTAAAGTTAGTAGCATGCTTGCTTGTTTTTTTTCTGCTTCCACTTGTCTTTGCACTAGGATGATGTCGGCGTAAATGTGCAGTCATATTCGTTGTGTTCCCACTAGTGCTTTCAGGTTAATCTCGTTGAAATGACCTTAACGCCACAACACGGCAAATCTCCGTTAACGAGCTACCGCCGATCGCCCGTGCATGGGGCTAGACGGCCAACACGTTAACGAGCTAACTGCGCTAACACACTAGTTCCCACCCATGTAATTGAGCATTGCATGGCACATCCAACATACTGTTTTACTTTAGTCCATGACTCGCTTACCTTCAGGGTCATACGTCACATGAAAACCAAAATAATTCCAAACGCCAGATCTGAATGAGGGTGGGGGAGGTCCATGTTGCAAGGAGAGCTTAACTTCTGTCTCGCTAGCTTGCCCTGCGCTCTTCCTTCTGACGATGCTGTCTGTGTTGAGCGCTCAGTGAATCTGCGTTCGACTACTCCGCCTAGTGCACTGTCGAGCCTAGGCGGAGTAGTCGAACGCAGATTCACTGAGCGCTCAACACAGACAGCATCGTCAGAAGGAAAGTTGATAAAATAAATTACAAATTTTGTATTGTTCGATACATATGCGTACCGAACTGAAAGCACTGTATCGAACGGTTCAATATCGATACGAATATCGTTGCACCCCTACCAGATATTAGTAGTGCCTGAGTGGTGTGTTGAAGGCTGTTTTTCATTCATCTGCTTTTCTGATTCTGACAAGCTGTTAGGTTAGCTTGGAGGTAGTGGTGACGGGCAGCTAAGAAACCTAAGTGAGGTGTTTACCAGAGTCAGGCTGCTGACCGTACGGACAAGCAGAATTTAGTCTGGCTGTGAACGGTGATCTCCATGGAGCAAAGCAGGCAAATCTTGCAGGTGAGTAAACAGAATCTTGCAAGTCCAGAATCAGCAGTTCCACCCAGGCAAGCCACAAATACATTACAAAGATAGGATGATGGAAAGCAACATCAGGAAGAAGGAGTAATGGAAAATAGTGCAGATGTGGAAAGTAAAGTCCAAAGGAGTCCCAGTGGTAATAGGACCATTAGGCATTAGGAGCTGTAATCCTGAAACTAGAAGAGTGGCTGCAGCAGATTCCAGGCACAGCATCAGTGGTCTTTGTCCAGAACATAGACCACCCAATGTAAGGTTTGTGCTGCCACTGCTGCTGAGTACAGGTAATTACAATAATATTTTTAAAAATTTCTGTAAAGGTAATCAACACTTTTGCAAAGCTCTCTGACTAAAATGACATTTTTAAAATGTGAATTTATTAAAACAATGGTTTTTGATTTAATTCTGTGCTTGATAGAATTAAACCAGCACAAATTTGATTTAAAAATGTGTTTTTAAATTTGTAAACCAACTTAACTTTTAGGTGTAATTAGCCACTGTACTAATGTTAAACTAGGAAAGGGAAAATACTATGTATATATAATAAAATATCTACTTATTACTGTAATACTAGCAAGCTAGCTAAAAAACCTAGCAAGCTAATCCAGAATTTACCATAGTTTTCTTTGATCCCTTACTTATAAATATGTACAACTTTGCCCTGAGTTCCTGTATATATGTCTCTGTCACATAATATTGATGGGAAATGTGGACAGAATATGTGAGCAGTTTTCCATTTCTATTTATTTCTTGTTTCTCAGCACATTCACACTCTCAGTTATTTAACCTCTGTGAGAACTTAATCTGTGGGAAAAGGGAACAGAAATCACAGAAGGTGGAAGTCTGAAAACGATCAGGTCATTCAAAGAGAAAAAATCCAAGTCACTACTTCGTGGTATTTAACCTTAGCTATTATATTAAGTCTGAGTGGGAAGTACCTTGAATGTGGGAATGTAGACATCCAGTGGATTTTGCATAGTTTCGTTTTCAACCAATCAGTTTATGTCAAGTGCTTGATGACGTGGGACATCCTTTTTTCACTACAATATATAATACTGAGTTAACATTCATTTTTTATTGGTCAGTGGCAGAATCTTTTTTGAATTCACTGTTATTGTGCGTATTTAGCTAAGTGCGAGGTAAGTGCAGGTTTAAAAACTATTTAATGTTTAGATAATTAAATGTGAACTTTCTCTAGAACATTAAAAATGTTTATGAATGTTAGTATAGTTTAGTGTAAAATCAGCACTTCTGGAAAACTTAAGGACTGTCTCTTTTTAATGAAAACCTACAAAGGTCTTACCTGAACAGAAAAAAAAATCCAGAACATTAATGGATACAATGGAAATTGATGACACCTTATTATATATGGACGGCAATCTCATTACTCAAGGTACAGTATCACCCCCAAAACACGCAGACAGAACTAGTGGGTAAACAAAATAAAATGCAAACCTGTTTTTCAGCTTAAATTTCAAACTGAATAATGTCACACTTTTGTGTGTGTGTATTTCATTGCTTAAGACGCCTTTGGTTTGAGAACACTTTATTGAATAATAAATTTCTTGTTTAATTCATAAAAGGACCAATATCATGCTGGTCTATGCGCAGTAATACATAATTACACAGTAAAGCAGGTTTTAAAGATTTTTAAATGGATTCAAAAATTCTAAAACTTAAGTTAAAGTCTCTAAAGACTTTTTTAACCAATCGTACTTGTCTAATGATATATTTGTTTGTAGTTTAATTTGAAAAATGTCTGTTTTCTTATTTACAAAACAGTGAATTTTCGCAGAAGAAACCAGATCCTCAGATGTGTCACTGTGAGCCTCGGATTACTGTGTGCTGTCCTGTTGTGCAGTAACATAAGTCAATTTATATTCTGTAAGTTGTTTAGTTTTATTCAATAAAAATAAACCCCTTTTTTGTTGCTTTTACATCTAGTTCATGATAATCAATTGAATCCGGAAAAATATTATTTTTATTTTTTAAATTTCACAGATGAGATCATCCATCCTAAATCAGAAGACCAAACACAGCCATATCACAATACACTCACTCAAAATAAGGAGAAACTCCAAAATGATAATGACAACCTGACTGCAGAGAGGGACAGACTGGAGATCAGTTATGATGCTTTGAGTAAGGAGACTAGACAGTTAAAGATCATACTGAGCAACCTCACAAAAGACAAAGATGAGCTGCAGCACTATTACAGTTATTTGATTACTAAACGAGATGAGCTGGAGGCCAATTTCAGCAATGTGAAAAATGAGAAGGACCGGCTACAAACAAATTTCATCAACTTAAAACAAGAGAGAGATCAATTCGAGACAAACTACACTCACATGCAGAGGAAGCTTGAGGGCTTACAGACTAATCACAATAATCTGACAGCAACTGCAGAGCAGCTACAAACCAGCTACAATAACCTCCAAAGAGAAAAGGATGCATTAAGCGTTCTTTTTACTGCACTGAGAGTAAAAGAAGTCCAGCTAGAAGGTAATTACACTGTGTTAAAGACGGAGAAAGACCAGTTACAAAGAAGCTACAATAGTCTGAATAGAAACAAACATCAAACTGACCAGAGCTATAACACCCTGCGGAAAGACAAAGAGCAACTTCAAACCAGGTATAATACTTTGAGGAAGGAAAAGGAACAGTTACAAACCAACTGCAGTCGCTTGACTACAGCTAGAGAAGAGTTACAATCGAAAGTCAAAAGGATGACCACTAAACTAAGCGGTATGCTTCCTATGTTACAGCTTAAATTTACTAAAATTATCTCCATTGTGGTATTCTTCATCTTTTGGATATTTTTTCCATGTGATGAATTTGCAGGCATTCCTTGTCAGGCCCACTGGAGAAGGTTTGACATAAGCTGTTATTTTGTCTCAACCTTGAAGAAAAACTGGACAGAAAGCAGAAAAGCCTGCATCGCTGAAGGTGCAGATCTACTTGTCATAGACAGCGCTGAGGAACAGGTAATAAACAAAGGCAGAATTAGAATCGCTAAACGTTGCCAATGATTGCAAGAATTTTTTCCATCTTTGTACTGGGTTGCTAAGGTTTGCATGTACAGTTAAAGATGACTGCAGTGTTGCAAGAACTCCATTAGGTGATGGAACTAAAACAAAAAATTAAAGGATAATTAATGCTGTTATAATCCATCTTGTTGGAGACATGAGTCTCTATCCCAAAGACAAATGACTGTCATTGTGGCTCTACGGGTCATTCAAATTTATTTTACAAAACTGAAATGTGTAGAAATTGTCTGTACCAGTCCATTTATTATATATTCCAATTTAGATCAAGATCACCCCCTAACAGTAATGTCATCAGTCTTTTGTTTGTGCGACTCTAACAGCTTTTTGTCAACGAATTACTGGACAAGAGCGAGAGGCAAAATGCTTGGATTGGCCTCACTGACACACTTACAGAGGGGGTTTGGACCTGGGTGGATGGGACCCCTATTACCATAGAGTGAGTTTAAATACACAAACCTGAACAAAAAGGATCTAACGTTACACATTTTCTAAATGTAAGGTTCATTTATCAAACTTTTATGTACAACTTGACTGTACAAAGATCAGTCTTGTATTCTGTTGTTGAACTGAACTCTGCCAAAAACTTTAATATCTATCCAACAATTCAGCAACAGGAAATTTAAGGAAAGGATGAATGCAGAAGTGCACAGTATTATTTCTACTTTTGCAAATGAGAGTTAAATTAAAAAGACAGACTGAGGCGCCAAACAATCACAATGTAGGAGTGAATTTGTTTCTTATAGCGACAAAGTGGAGAAAATGATCTCTCTCTCTTACCTTATTCATCAGATACTGGCAGCCTGGGCAGCCTAATGACTTCAAAAGCCAGGACTGTGGAGAATATGTTTCAACTGATAAAGGATCATGGAATGACGATGGCTGTTTCGCAGCACAAAATTATATTTGTGAGAAATAAGATCAACATGACTTACAGTGTTAACTAAAGGTTTGGACTGGGGTTCTTAAGTTTATTAATAGACAATATTCCAGATTTTTGGCTCTGTCATCATAAAAAACACCCACACAAGTTCATTTCAATTCAGTTTTATTTATATGGCACCAAATCACAATGACAGTAGCCTCTATGTCCTTTATTTTGTAGGGTAAAGAAAAATAGCAATAATCCAGCCTGGAAGTAACAAATCCATGGAATAGTTTTTCAGCATCACTCTGACACAAAATGCTTCTAATATTGGAGAAAATGAGCAATTAATTACCCTAAGTACTGTCTTTGAAGCCAAATCCTGATGATTTTAACCTACCATATTCATCTGTTCCAAAGAGTTTTGTTTTTGCCCAGAACTGATTAAAAAAAGAGTTTTGGACTGGTTAACATGAAAAAAACACATTCTTGTTTATTTTGGCTAAATCCTGCATATTTTCTGTGTCACATCTTAGTCAAAATGTAATTTAAAATGTAAATTAATAGCATTTAAGATAATTGAAATTTTCAGACTATTATCATTATTGTTTTAAAATTTTCAAAATGAATAAATTACAAATTAATTACAATTTAATTTACAAATGGAAGTCAAGAGTTTTGGACTTGAGGGCCACAAAAGAAGTCAGTGGTGAGAGGTATTTTTACATTTCGTCCACTGCATTTTATTTTCCATCAGCCAAATCTTCCATCTGTCCACATATTTGCTTTCCTGACTCAGGTCATTGGGGCCCTACAAGCTATCACAGTTGACAAGCTGGCAGAATATCGTAGCGCTAACAGGGAGACAGACAACCATGTAGACTTACGGCCAATTTACAGTCATCAGTTAACTGAACTTTTAACTGTGGAAGGACACATACAAGCAATGTTTAAACTGCATGGTGCATGGTTTTTTAAGAAGTAAACTCTGATCATCAATTTCACTTCGTTTTTTATTTATCTAGAGCCAACATCACAAATAATTAGAACTGTGACATATAATAAGATAGATGATTTTAGGACTTTATCTATTTAGCTGGGAAGTAAAAATTACTTAATTTTTTTTCTTCTCTGTTTCGGCATAGCTGTTGTTCTGTGTGATTAAATTACATACACCTGGTATTAGAATAACTTTTATTTTCTTGAATTGTTGTTAAACATTTACATATTAAGTGAACTTGGAGTTCAGGGCCAGAAAAGAAGTCATACACTATTTTACATTGTTGATTTTTTACTTAATTTACATAAAAATCATCATTAAAAGCAGACTTACATGTTGTTGCGATACATGTTATGTGTTTAATGTTATAAATAATGATTAAATGTTTTCCCATTACAGACATCACTATGTTGTATAAGAGGTAAATGACTGGCAATAAAAATGTGGAAAAAATGATTTGTTTTTGCCATCATCTATCTTTTGAATGCTTACAGTACATTCACTAACAAAATTAGTCTTCATATAACATAAGTAACAACATAAAAGAAAGTTTTTGTGTGTTGCGTAAAAAAAATACATCACTGAGGTTCAGATACAATAATTAATAAGCAGGTTAAAGATGACATGGAAATGGCTTTGCATGGTTAACTATGTGTACAATATGTCCACATTGTGAGGGAAACATTATGGTCGAAACCTAGAACCAAGAATGCTTTACATAAATTTTAGACTTATATTTCCTTGTTCAAGAACAGTCAGACCACTGAGATGATGCTTATAAACTCCAGTGAATATTTAAACTGTCAAACTGTAAAACTCCTAAAACAAATGTGGCTTTTTTGGTCTTTGTTTTGTTGTAATTTCATGGAAAAGTAGAAAACTTTGGTGGTTTGTCATTGTTTTAAATAGTTAGGTTCCATTTTTTTAAGAAATACACCCCCCACCCTACTCCATTTTCAAATGTTCAAGAAACTTCAGTTAAAAAAAAAAGACCTCACAAGACATCTGGCATAAATTTTAAATTAAACATTGTTGGGGGGAGGGAGGGTAGCACTTCATGGAACTCAAATAAATGCCTTACATTCTAAAAAGTGAAACAAAAATAAATTAGTGTAACAGAAACAAAACACTGTGGAGGAAAGGGTAGCTGTTATTGCTGTGCTGTAGCTTTTACTGTGTCCACCCCCGTATGTTGCCCTGGTGTAACCTGAACAGATGACGATTCACTGACACATAATGATGCCAAATGCTGACAATGCTCTCTACAGCTACAGGCTACTTGTTGCATAACACAACATCAGAGAAAAGAGTATATTAATACGAACAGCACAATTTGCAGATATATTTAGCACGCTGAGACACCACACTTTGGCATGTGGCTCATTTTGGGTGTGGTGGTGGCTACATGTAGTGCAGCTGCTCTTGAAGGGGAGCATCTCAACCATTAATTGGACTAAGCCTTTTCATTCCCCCCCAGAGATGAGTCTGATCCAAACCGTCTGTGGTGGAGTGGTGAGATCTGGCTCCCCCCCGGGATGTAGCCGAGTGGTGCGGTTACGCTTTTGGCCATGTGACTAAAAATAAAGATCAAAGAAGCCTCTTCCAGACATGTTGGTCTGGTTAAACTCACAGAAAAAAAGGGCTTCTAAATAGTTAAGAGGGTGATGCGTGTGCATTAGTCTAAAGATCTAATGTATTTAGAAGGATGAGGCTACTTTTCCAAGTGCGTCTGACAACATTATAAAGTGAGCCCACTTTTGTGCACTTCATACTTTTAACCACTAGCCTGTAAAACGGGTAACATTCTACCAAATGTTACATACAGCCTATATAGTGTGGTAGTGTCTGGGAAAAACTAGCAACATATTGCTGACTAAGTTGGAGACTTTCACTCTGGTGCATTATCTGCACTACTTAACACTTACCATAAAACGTCAGGCCTCTATGGCAGCAAATTAGCGAGTCATGTTAGCTACTACACCTGTTTGTATACGGCTCTCCACTCTACCTTTGCTGTATAAAAAATGGATGTAGCTACAGTCATGTCACCTGTTGTTTCTTACATTTTATTTCAAAACCTCAAGATTAGCATTTAAAAGATTTTTGTTAGGTTTATAAAAACCCTAGATGCAACATGAGGAGCGGGTCTGAGTGCGAAACTGCTTCCTCATTGGCTATGACAAAGATCTAAAAACTCTTCCATTCATTCAATATGATCGAAATGAGTGACTGAGGACATAAACATGGCAGGCAAGTGGGTTAACAGAGGTCAAGACATAAAGACATTTTCCCCTGTGACTTCTATAGGACTGGAAATCTATAGGATGGAGAATGTAGGTTTAAAGAAATTCAGACTAACAACAACCTCCTTACGACTAGGAGAAATTGGTAGTTGCAGCCTCTCGCTGAGGTTTAAATTGATCACAAGAAAATTTCACAGTCCATCTGGCGGGAGGAGGCCTATCACCAGGTGCATGCTGCTTCTGTCCCCTGCTGTTGGAAAAGGAACTATTTGGCAATTGCACTTTACGAATGTATTATCTATCAGGTTGATTTGCTACAAAAGTAGCCAAGCACAATAACAAAAATCTTATTAAAAATCCTTTCATATACTGTGGAAATGTATTTTGGATGTATGCCTGAAATTAGCTAATAGCTACACTTAAGATTGTAAAATGAGGATAATGAGAATAAGACTTTCTGTGCATAGACCATGACAAATGAATGTAATAAAACTAAACTGAACTAAACCTTTACAAGGTTAGTAAAAGATAGCAAAAACAGCAGCATTATGTATGATGCACCATGATTGTGTCAGGACACTACGATGGCCCTTAAGTACAGTAGAATGCCCAAATGCAGTGTTGGGGAGTAACGGAATACATGTACCGCCGTTACGTATTTAAAATACAAAATATGAGTAACTGTATTCCATTACAGTTGTCATTTAAAAAGGTGGTATTTAGAATACAGTTACATTGTTGAAATAAATGGATTACACAGCGGTATTTTCCTGTTTCATATTGTCGCGGGTCAGGACTGTTTGGGTTTTGTTTGACAGCTATGTTCTGTTGTTCCAGGCGGCAGCGTTACGGTTGCCATGGTTACAGGGTGACGCTCTCTCTCTGTGTGTTCCCTGGGTGAGAGAGCGCCTTTGTTGTTGTTGTGCTAAGCTAATCCGGTCGTTAAGTAATGATGCGACGAATCCTACTTCCAGGCCTAAAGTAGTCTGCGTTTAATATGGTTTTTGTGGTGTTAACATGTTTAATGTTTTGTATTTTCTTCTATTTAATCTCAAAAAGCTCCTAAAACAGTCAGTG